>NC_081413.1:194836142-194976142 GCF_030272615.1 Cryptomeria japonica | reverse complement strand
ATAAGGGTAGGATAGGTCAGAATGGATGAAAAACACCCTGAGGTGGACATGAAAATGAGGAAATGCAACCCGTAGGAGCAAACCCTAAAACTGAGAAAATGTGCCCCAATTGTGATGCAGAGTCGACAGTATCCGTTGATCATGCGGGAGAACCGACCTGACTACTTCATGTTACGACATAGACTTAGAAGTACGGACAGAGATATATTAGCAGGACTTGAGACATGGTAGGGATGAGGAGGATAGAGGGAGAACCCAGTGATAGAGGCACGTACTCCTTATGACAGACAGTGGACATTATGTAGTTTGACATTTTGTAGTCAGCCTGCGGGCCATACTTAGGACAGATAGTCCAATTTTGTACTCCGATATTAGTGTGACATATGATATGATATGCATTGATATGATGGGATGCAATATGTTATGACTTGTGTTATTTTCCATGTATGGATGACTTATGGACTTATTTATGAACATGTATGGATGTATTTTTATGTATTTTTTATGAATTTATGAAATGAAATGGATAAAATGCTTGATGTGGTGCAAATGTAATGCAAATGTACTAACCAAATGGATGCAGGATGCAGCATATGTGTTTGGATATCGGAGCACTAGACCAAACTGACTATCCGGACTGACGGAAGAAATGTTAGTAAGAAGAAATGAGATAGGGGAGAGTTAGAGACGAAGAAAAACTTGCTTTCAGTAATGCACTTTGTAGGTGAGAACCTTTATTTTTATGTAGCAAAATGGATGCGTAGCATCATGGCATTGAAGGCCAGAGCTGAAATGCAACCCTTTTTGCAAAAGACAGACACATCACAGACAAACGACAATCACAATCAAAAAAGAAAAAGACCATGAGCCATCCCAGTCACTCTAAATCACTCAGTGACATCATCGAGCAACATAGGAGCATGATCGAAGATAAATCAATAAATGATAAGACTCACGAATTCCAACAAATCAAACAAACATCTAGATCTTCGTTGTCAAAAGTTGAAAGTGCTAATAGGACGATCATGTTGTCTGGTTTCAGGATATGTGATACCCCGTCTAAGACAGGACACAGTCTGGTTTCGAGTATACCACACCCTGTATAAGACCCATGATAATGTGCCAAGGACGAATGATTTTGAGGTTGATTGATATGACAATGTTGATCAGTTGGAATGTCTGGTTTGAGTGAAAAAGTTCATCTATTAATGCATGATTTCATTAAAGCGCAGTGTTTGATTGCGAGTTGTTGGATGTATACTCAGTGATCTACCTTATTCACAAAGGGATGATTTATTGCAAAATGCTTGTTTTTCGAGATTTTACAATTTTTGAAATGTTTTTGTTCATTTTTTCAGGACTTTTTATGATTTTTATGGATTTCCATTTTTTCAATTTTTTAGATATTTTTTCAGGATTTTATTTGATTTTTTTGAAGATTTTTCATTTTTTCAATTTTTTAGATATTTTTTCAGGACTTTATTCGATTTTTTTGAAGATTTTTTTTTTTTAAGGACATTATTCGATTTTTTTGAAGATTTTTTCAGGACATTTTTAAATGTTTTGGAGATTTTTTTTTTCAGGACATTTTTCAATTTTTTTGATCTTTTTTCAGGACATTTTTGAAATTTTTATGAGATTTTTTCAGGACGTTTTTAAATGTTTTTATGATTGTGCTCCCAATGTCTAGCAAAGCAAGGAATATGATAGGTGAATAAATAGGCTTTTTGAAATGATGGTGGATAGAGGGAAGACAAAGGACTTTTATCATGGAGACAATACGGATGCAATTTTCAAGGGCTATGGCGTGATGGGACAAGAGACTAGATATGACAATGTAAAGCAAGAACATGGCATGAGGGACATGTCAAGAGGTGTTTCAAACCATGTTTAAATTTTGCATCCTTATGTCAAATCAAGATCAAGGAATGAAAAAGAGTGTATGGATAGTGATAAGATATGGATAGGATAAGCAAGACCAAGAATGGATAAGGGACATGGACTGAAGGTCGGGATTGGCTACAGGATAGTGGTAGAAAGTTGCAATAAGCCAGGGAATATGGATGAAAGTTATAATAAGCAAATGGATAAAGACCAAAAGCTATGATGGACTAAAAGCTGCAAACAAGATGCATGATGCTCATGACGATCGTCAGCCTTGTCAAGATCAAATGTGGAAAAGGGGATATGTGCATGAGGGACAATAGGATAATGGAGGAGTATAACATGGTATGATAGGATAGTGAAGGGCAAACGGATATGGAGGAAACCTACCCCCAAGTATGGTGTGCAAGAAGTTCATAAATTACGCATGATGCCTGTTTGCCAGGTTTTCATCACGGTACTTGCCCAAGGCACCTGTTTGCCAGGTTTTCACCAGTGGACGAATTATTTTTCTTTACTTTTTTTTTTTTGTCTTTTTGTTTTTCACTTTTTTTTTTTTTTTGCATTTTGACTTTTTCAATAGAAGATGGACACATGATAGGGTATGGAAGAAGGACTCAAGCGTGTTTTTTTTTGGATAGTAGCCTTAAAAAATTGGACCATGACCTTTAAAAGTATGCTCAAAGACGTTGGTAGGATGAGGACATGGAAAACGACATGAAACTAAGGCAAGGATTTATGCAAAGGATTGGATCAAAGGGATCGAAGGATGGAAAATATGCATTGGATAATGAATAGGGTATTGG
The DNA here is from genome assembly GCF_030272615.1 of Cryptomeria japonica. NCBI lineage: Eukaryota > Viridiplantae > Streptophyta > Pinopsida > Cupressales > Cupressaceae > Cryptomeria > Cryptomeria japonica. Next base: position 194,973,452 of record NC_081413.1, on the reverse strand, counting down.
AAGAATTGGACTTCAGTGGATGGAAATGTTGGCAAGATCGACATTGGCACACACCTTGAGGGGTGATGGACTGATGGAGGAAAAATGGATCTCAGATTGTGAGATTTGCATGGAGGAATAGCTTGGGATTTTGGGACATAAGGGCCCAAAATGGAAGAAGGAGGTGATGGAGAAATAGACTTGGAAGGTTTGGATGGAGGAATAGCAATTTGAGATGCCAATTTTGATGTTTCTCTTTGTGCTTCAAGGAGCTTCTTGGGAATCCACATGGTTTTTGATGTTTCATGCTTTTGTGGTTCCTTGGAGTGCATTGCTTGCACAAGGGATTTAGGAACCCATATATATTTTGACTTTGCTTTATTTTGCTCAGTGGGCCTTTGTGGCCTTTTGGATGTTTCTTTATAGATCATATTGTTCTTTGCTTTGACATGTCGATTATATTGGACATGTTGATCCTTGAATACATGTGGATTTTTAGACTTATGACTTTTATACTTAGCATCCAAATTGCTTGGAGGAGGAAAGGAATGCATGGATGGATATGAATGAAATGGATTTCTTTTGTATGGATGGAATTTACTCAAGGATGTGTGCCTTTGCTGATGTTACATAGGAGATGGAGGGATATAGGGACCTAGAATGGATGGAAGGGATGATGGGGAAGGTGGACATTTGGATTTTGACTTTGAAGGGATACCAACACCTTGAGTGTGAGCTCTGTAGCCATGACCATTAGTATATTCTTTGATATGAAGGGGTTCTTGCTCATGGAGGTCTACTCCTTTGCCTTTATGAATATCTTGACTTGTAGGAGACTCTTTTCTTTGGGACGAAGACGCGAGTCCATTATGAGGTGGATATGATATGAGAGAAATAATGAGATCTTGAAGTGGATCGGATTGCACCAAAGTGGAAGAACCCATTATGCATGTCGAGGGTTCATGAACATCTTGCACTGACATGTTAGAATCATGAGGGGGATTAGGATCATGAGGGGGACTACGATTGTGTAGTGGACATGGTTCAATGACAGGCTCTTCAAGAGATGGAATGAGAGACATAATGGGATCATCACAAGAAATGTGATCTTGGAGTGTATATGTTGGATTAAGATGTGGAGATGGAGGAACAAGTGGATCTTGTGGAGGATCTGAAGGAATAATTTGATCTTGACAAGGAGGAAGATCATTGGAATCCTCTTTAAAGGTGCTTTTCTCTTGACTTTCAGTGGGATCATCGAAAAGGATGGAAGGGATATCTGGAATGTCAATGGGATTTGAAAGGACATTTTGTTCATGAAATGGAATGGGATCGTTTGGGATTGGATGGACTGGGATATCTTGATCTTGCTTGGGAAGTGGAGTGTCAATAGGACTTTGGATAGGATGGACAAGAATAGGGGAATTGTCATGAGTGTCTGGGAAGATGGGGTCCTGGTCAACAATTGGATGGGATGATAAGGTTTCAAGATCTTGATCTTCATCTATTTCAAGACACGTTTCTTCATGCTCTAAACTATCCTCTTGACATGGGGTTGGATTTTGGATATGCACGAGGGATTCTGACAAGGAATCAATTCTTTGGCATGAAGGAAATGCACTTTGAACATTTGTGATGGATTCTGACAAGGAATCAATGCTTGAACATGAGGAAGAGGGACTTTGAATGGGGTCCTCTAAAATAGGTAATGGCAATAAAGTGCATTGTGGCATTGGGTCTTGTATTTCTGAAACATGACAAGGATGTGCATCATGAATTGGATTATCTTGGCAATCAATTATGGATAGCTCTTGGGTAATTGCATCCTTGTGTATTGTTTGATGAGGACAATATGGAAGGTTCTTGTGAAACTTCTAAAGGTGTAGGGATAGATGCCACTGGAAAGTCAATTTGTTTGCGGGGAGATGAGGCATTGCTAGACATAAGTGTATTAGTTTGATCTTCCTCAAAGAACTCACTTGGTCATTTCTTTAAGATCATTGCAATAAAGCCACCTTTCTTTCGAGGTTTTGACATGATTGGATCTAGAATTTGAACTTGTTTGGAAAGGAGTTGGTCTTGGTCTGATGTCATGTTTTGATGTTGAACTAGATGTTGATCAAATTGGTTTGACATGTTCAAAATTCGGCTTGGTGCATGTTGCAAGCTTTGTTTTTGAATGTTTGGTTGTGGTTGTTGACATTGATATGTTGATTGAACTTGTCGATACTCCACCATTGGTTGAACGATTTGTTGACATTGTATGGTTGGTTGGACATATTGTTGAAATTGAACCATTGGTTGCGTTTGTTGAATATGTTGGAGTTGTTGAACAATTGGTTGTGATGGTTGAAAATCTGATTGATAGTAAACACCTTCTTGTTCTTGTTGTGGAGGCACATAATGTTGAAATTGATGTTGTCTCCTTTCTTGAAATTGTTTCATCATCTCTATTTGGGAGAGGAGAGCTAGTATGTCTGATCGTTCAAGAAGAGATTTGACATCAATTGGCTCAATATTTGGATTTCGACCTGGAAGTTTTCGAAACATTTTGGACATTTGTGATCTATTCTTCGCAATATTTTTCACTCTTTGTTCCAAAATCTCATTTTCTTGAGCTAGTTTCTCCTCTAGTTTTTGTATTTGGAGACTTGTTTCATCATAAAAAGTTTGATCAATATTGCCTTGTTGTTGGGTTGGATATAATTGTGATTGCATTGTCAGTTGATATGTCAAACTTTGTTGCATCATTGGTGCTTGGAACCTTGTTTCAATAGACATGTCACTATGCAAATGCAATATTTTTGGAATTTTTCAAGGATAATATATGATATGCAACTAAATGCAAACTAAATAGATGAAAATGCAATCTATGGCAAGAATGCAATCTATGTTTTTGGTTGTTTTTCAATATTTTGACAAACTTTTTGGAATGCAAATCTAAGAAAGAGACCCTTAGGAAATTGAAATGATGTCTAGACCTCAAAGGACAAAAGGACCAAGTGACAAAAGGACAAAATGACAATGTCTCCCCTATATGCTTGGATACTAAGCTAGGTTTGACCAAATGATATTGATGACAAAAGGACAAAAGATTTGATAAGGTCTAAACTTCTTAACAATGACTTAGGGTTTATCAAAGATTAGGATTACTCAAGTATGACAAAACCTAATTTTGGCACTATATGCAAAGGGACATTACTATGCAAGTGACCCTAATATGATATGGTAATGATCTAAGCTTAATGAAGAGACCTAGGGTATGCAAATATGAATGTATGACAATGGTATGACTTTAATGCAAGAGGACACATGCAAATGGATGACTCTTATTGATATGCAAAGGAATATGACTTAGGTGAAAACTAACCTTGGTACTTGACAATGACTTTGAAAAATGCAACCTAGGATGAACCTAAATGTAAGTGACATAGATGTTGAGACAAGTTTTTGAACAATGTTTGCTAACCATGTTTGAAGATGAGTTTTGAATCTTGTTGAACTTTTGTTGGATGAATGTCTCGTGTTTAATCTTATGTTGGATCAATTTGTTGTGTTCTTGAAATGAGATACAATTCAACTTTTGACAAGCAAAGAATACAAGATATTGCAACTTAGACTCAAGACAATCATGCTCATTTCCACATTTCTTATGGTAGGCAAGGACATTAGGTACTTGAGAGGTAGACTCATTATGGGATTCAAGGAGAATACATAGATGCTTGACCCCACGGGCTCCCCTCCACGGCACTCACTTCTTAGGGCAGCCAAGCATCAGTCCCCATGGAATCTCCCCATGGCGAACTTAGTATCTCTTCCAAGTATCCGAATTTGTCCTTCTCAAGCAACTAGAAGGGTTTTTGGCCTCTAAAAACAAGGTGTTTAGTAAGGATTTCTGTTAAGCGTTACTCCTTGATGTCATGCAAGCATGATTGAGACATTAAGCCCATCAAGATACCAAACAAATGTAGTCGCGCAAGCACGATTTAGACCAAGAGGCCCTACTTAGATGTTGATATGAGAAAGAGTTCAAGGGTCATCACTTCCCAAGTAACTGCAATTCCCACGTAACACTTCCTTCAAAGCTTTCACCCATCAGGTATTTTTTTATAGTGAGTTAGAATGCCAAGGAATTCTAGTCGTAGTCACTTTGGGTTGTTCCCTTCTCACGATTATCACTTGCTTGTAAAAGCAAAGTGGTCGGGAAGGCAGGCCCTCTAAATGTGACACACAATCAACAACACAAGCATGGTATCGAAGATCTGGATTTCTGATCACCCTAAGAAGGATGAGAGCATACTCTCCTACTCCAATGTCATACTTAACAATCAAAGCAAACAAATGTTCATTCCAACCTATTTATAAATCACTAAGTGCCTAATTAAAAATCATAAACACAAAAGTTTGGTTGTTTCTCCAAGGCAACCTGCAAAACCCAAGTTAGAGGTTTGATTTGTTGTCTTTGACCATCGATTTTGCATAACACATGTTAGTAGTTTGATTTATAGTCTTTGCCATGTGTATGCCAAGATTCTGCACAAATAATTAGTACCAAAATCCAAAGCACAGAAAACAGAATGCAAAAACACCAAAAATTTCAAGTAAACACTGCATTTTTCACCTCTGTTCTGGACTTTACACAAGCACAGAAGTCATGACACAAGCGCAGAATGTTTGACACAAGCGTAGAATGTACCCTACACAAGTGCAGAATGTTTGACACAGGCGCAAGTTGTCTTACACAGGCGCAAAAGTCTCCAGAATACCCTGCACGACCCTGTTTTTGGGTTTTTGGCCCGCAAAATCAACTTGAAAGCACTCCAAAACACAGTTAGAGGGTTAGATGGTTAGTGTTCACGTCGGGTTCACCAATTAATGTAGCATAGGAAATAGGGAATCATCACAAGACAAGAATAAACATAATAGCTCAATCACAAATGCATTCATTGCAATGAATCTATCCTAAGACACATTTAATAGAGACATGAAACAAAGCATACAAAACTAGAAATTATGCAAACCGGATGACGATTTGAATGCTCCTTCCATACGGCTCCATTGTTCTTCTTTCCTCTCCAAATAGTTGTGGATCTCACCTACAAGTGCACACACAATTGAAAGCAAGTAGACGGGATTTTTGATCAAGAGTACTAGAAGCATAAATTCGATAGTCTGATTAAGGATTCGGGATTAAGGGTCAAGGGGTTTGAGTGAAGAAAATCATCCAATTTATAGATAAATTGGAGAAATGATCAAATTAGCATGATAATGATTCGAATGGAAATTCAAATCAAGAATAGCAAAATTATGACATGTTATGCACTTTCCATGCACAATTTGATTGATTGATAATTGATGACAAATTATGACAAATTTCTATGTCATTTCCATGAATTTAGGAGAGAAATGGGAGGAAATTGAAATTAAGAATTAAGAAATTAGAAAAATTAGAAAAAGAGGAAATAAGAAATTAGGAAATTAAGAAATTGATGAAAATTAGAAATTAGGTAAATTAATTAATAATTTGTCATTTATTAATTAATTCACAAAAGAGGAATAATTAGCCAATTAAATGAATATTTAATTGTGACAAGAAGACTTAGGATAAATAAATAAATTATTTAATCCTAAAGGAGGAAATGACAAACAAGGTTAAATGATTAAATCATGAAACCCTAGAAGATGAATTAGAAATGCGAGAATGACAATTAGGTCTTGATTGAAGATAATTAATGTCGATCATGATTTTGATTAAACAAAAGACCAATGTGATAAATGATTTAATTGAGATTGGTTGACAAAAATCAATAGCAAATTGACCAAATTGACATGATTGAAAAGGACAAGGATCGATGACGAATCGATCGCAATATGACAAGATTGACAAGGACAAAGATCGACCAAAAATCATGATTGAAGATTGTTGTCGACAAGACCAAATTTGAGAACGAGACGAATGAAGAATGTAGAAGAATGACTCGATGCTCGCATATGATAAAAACCAAGTGCGTGACATAGGAGAATGTTAATGCGACGCAAAAACCTAAAATGAGGCAATGCGCAAATGTTAAAGTATGATCCCGCAAGCGTGGACCATTTTTAGGTGTCTACAAATATATAACTTATTATGGTTTTATAATTATTATTTATAATATTAATATATATAATTTAATAATAAGTATATTATATACTATCAATAATATAATTATAGTTCTATATTATTAAAAATTATATTATAAACTAATAATATCTATAATATATTTACTATAAAATTAACATATTAATAATTATAAGAAAAGTTATAAATAATATATATTATTTATATATTATAATTATATATTGTCAATAATTATACTATATAAGTACATATTACATTAATTATTAACTATTATATTTAATTTTTTTGAAAAAGAGGTAAATTTATTCAAACAAAATGGAATTACAAAGCAAAGGCCTTAGATCCAACAAGACAAGAACAAAAAGGAACAAACAACGCCAACGAAGCCAACACTACATATTCCTATCCTACAACATTAACCTCTCTAAGGTCTCAAGATAATGAGAAGGTAAACCATCCCTTCCATAAATATCCCAACCATCCACATTCTCTGAAGTTCACTTCACCAAACAATCAGACACTTTATTCCACTCTCTGAGGATATGAATAAAAGAGACAAAATCCATGGAACTACACAAACTTAAAATTTATCTAAACATCAAAGCTAATTGTTAGCTAACATCATCCAAACTTTGTTTGTTCAGCATGTCCACAAAAATATGAGAATCTGACTTACACACAATGCTCCTCCAACCTAAAGAATACCCTCTCTCAACTGCAATCTTAATAGCAAGCGCCTCCATCCAATTATTAGAGTGTTGATCTTTATAAGTAGAGAATAAAAAAATGACACCTCCATCATTACCTCTACCTATACCTCCAATACCTGCATGTGTTGGGTTCCCACAAGAGGATCCATAAGTATTAATCTTCAATACACCCCAAAAAGGAGGTATCCACCTCCCATGTCTACAAATCCTCTACTTAACATAACGGTGCTTGTTATCAACAGAGCAACCCACTCTACTACCCTCCAAGTTTAAATTCCTTACAATAGTATAATCACCAGGATCAATGTGTTCAGACATATCACATTTTGTAGAGATAGTCTCCTGAAGCCATCTAATTATCTTCTGCCACAATTGAAAACTCCCCAATTTGGAGTCACAAAAAACCCTATGATTTCTTTTCAATCAAAGATTCCAGATAATAAAAGAAAGCCCAATAGCCCAAGCCACTTGAAGAAAATATGTATTTGCAGGAGGTCTGCCCAAACTCTCCCAGAATTCAAGTAAGGAGGTAGAATGAATACAAGCATGTTGTCAAGCATCCCACCACTTATGCCAAATCTCTCTATAGAAAGAGAATAGAAAAAAAAAATGGGAGCTAGACTACTAACAATGCCAACAGAGAATACAAATAGAGGGACTATGAAAATATCTCTTGCGAAGATTCTCCCATGTGAGGCATTTCCTCATAACAACCAACCATAAGAAAAAATTACATTTGGGCCAATAATATTTGTTCCATATCTTCTTCCACTAGGGCACATTATCCAATCCATACAATTTCCTGTCTAACATAGCATAGGCTTTAGCAATGGTAAATTTACCTTTTGGGCTAGGGATCCAAGCTAGAGTGCCTCTCTTTAAGTGAACTGCATATCCTTCCCTCTAAGATATTAGCCAATTCAGCATGATCCTCAAAAGAGCCACCTAGGGGCCACTCATGTGGATCCTTCCAACAAGTCACCTCCACTTGACCTCTACACCTAACCGTTTTAAAATTCTCCACCTTAGCCGACCCAAAATAGAAGATCCCTTCTTAAGAGTGTCCCAAATGCAAGATCCCTTGCCCATCAAAGCAAGACATGACACATCATGGCTATCATCCCCTATAAGGTACTTAAAAGTAAGGATCTTGGCCTAGTCCTGATCTTGATTTTTGCACCACCTCCTATACAACTTGACCACCAAGGCCTTATTAGTAAGAGTAGTAGCTCGAAGACCAAGTCCACTAGCATGCTTTGGTCTACAAATAGACTCCCAATTGACTAAACTCCATTTAGAGGAAAGAAGAATTATAGAAGAAAGAAATTGGTGAGAAAGAGCATCAAATTCTCTCACAAAATTGGAGGGGAGAACCTGTACAAAGAACCTATAAATGGGGAGAGCTTGCACCACAGTTTTCAGCAAAATCACTCTCGCAGCAGAAGAAATCCACCTATAATTCCAATGACTAAGATTGAATTCCAAAAATCTCTACGCTAAGACCCCAAAGTGAAAGGAATTCCAACGTACATTGAGGGAAGAAAACCAATCCAAAATCTAAGGATCCTAGCAATCCTATTCTGAATAAGCTGAGGAGTATCAAAGAAATAGATGAAATATTTATCCTTATTCATTCTCTGACCTGAAGATTTCAAATATATGTCCAAGGCTCTCCTAAAGTTCACTAACTCGTCAATTTTGGCCATCATCCATTAAACCAATGTCATCCACAAATCGAAGATGAGAATAGGGAGGTAGAGAATTGTTCCAGCTCTTGCCCTAAATAAGACCTTGCCTCACCTGAGATTTAATAAATCTTCCAAGTCCCTTCACCATGATGATGAATAAATAGGGAGATAGAGGGTCCCCTTTCTGAAGTCCCCAAGAGGCACTAAACAACTCATAAAGTTCCCCTTTAATAAGAACTGAAAAGGAGGTAGAGGTCACACAACTAAGAACCCAATTCACCCAATCCTCCTCAAAGCCAAATGCCAAGAGGAACCTTTGTAATAAATCCTAGTTCACCTGAGCATAAGCCTTAGCCATGTCAAGTTTAGTAAGCATAGCCTTCTCCTTAGAGGTCGTCATAGACTGAATAGCCTTCATTGCTACCACAACACCATCCAAAATTTATCTTCCTCCAACAAACCCACCTTGTTCCATAGAGATCAGATCACAGAAAAATGACTTTGAGTCTTTCAACAAGCAATTTGGTGATAATTGTTATTGTGAGGATTCGGTTATTACTGAGAGGGGGCTTGAATCAATAATAATAATAAACTAAAATCTTTTATCAATCTGAAAATACTTCTCAAAAACAGTTTATAACTAGTACCAGTAACTACTCAATCAATCACTTAAAGAAAATTTACCAAACTACTCATTCATGTGTTCATCAACATGTAAGCAATGTAATAATCTCAAATCCATACATAAACAAATCAACCACCACATGAACACAGGTATTTTTCACTTGGAAACCAAAATGGGATAAACCATGGTCAAAAATGGTACCCACAAAATTTGCACTCTTTCGGAATGCACCCTGGTAAAGGCCTAGCCCAGTTAAGAGCTTTACAATAATGCCTAGTTAAGAGAAGACCCTATTAGGAGTCACCCAGTGAAGGGATTTTTGTTAGGAGCTCTACCCTATTAGGAGTAACCTTGTGATAAAATTTAAACCCAAAACAATGAGTCACCCGATGAAGGGATTTACAAGATCAGACCTTTTCGGACCTACCCAGATAAGGGATTTTAATACTCGTGCAACTATTAGGGAGAAACAGGAAAAATGATCGGATCAATGCACTCTCTGCTTGCTAGTACAGATCCATTCCAGTTCCAATTTTCTTCACACATGCAGACATCTCAATTTGGTTTGACACACTCTTCTTCTCTAATCACCGACGCACTAAACCTTCTCAAACTTGACCTAAATACACTTTATAACTAGGTCAATTACAAAACCCTAACTTCCACAGTAGATCATATCAGATCATTACAATTCATTACAGTTCATCATATAGATCATTACAACAAATTTTAATACAATTACAGTCATTGAATGATCATAACACATTATCGCAATAAGTTCTCAAACCCTTTAACACATTTTGCTAAGCAATTCACTGTTTCCCAAAAAAATTGCTTCTTGTATGTGCTTAAATGCAATCTTATCAATGCACATGATTTCTAACATTTTATCACTAAGTAATGAACATGATAATATTTACCACCAAACCATAAAACATCACCAGTTAAAGATCTTGTTACCAGTTCTCAAACCCTACATTGAATATACAATAGTCAATTACAAACATGACTTCTAGTTCTCCAAACATGATGTGGTTCCAATCATAGACTCGTTATAATGTCATAAGCATACATTCAAAACTGCAACATCTAACTCAATATGGATCTCTGATGCAACCATCTCCTTCTTTGTTCCTTCTTACTAGTTGACTGGTACTTAGCAGTTTTGTTGTCCAACTCAATCTATTACCGATAAGGCTAAACCTAGATAACTCAAATGATATACCAAACATAAACAAACATGATTTCCATCAATGAAAACACAAATAATTGATCATAAAGCATCATATCACAATTATATCAGCACCAACAATCCATCAATATATCATCACCAACAGTCCATGAATATATCACCCTTTACCAGTACATCATCATCTCCATCAGTTATGCCAACATGCCACCATTCTCTCCCTTTAGCATTGATGGCAACACTAAAAGAATGCAACACCAAAACAATCAACTGATCTGACAAATACCAGGAACTCATCATGCCATTTTGTACTGATTTGTGCTTCACTTGATTTTCTCCTCCTTTGCATTACTTCTCCCCCTTTGACAACAATCCCAAAGGTACAAAGGCATCTTCTTTCTTCATCTTTGTTGCTACTATCTCCATCATTTATGTGTTCCTCACCTTAGCCGCTCCCCCTGAGGAGTAGCCCACTTCTCATCAATCCACAATGAAAGATATTCAATGAATCCACTGGATTGATGCTTCCACATCTTCTTAGTTGACCTTAGATAGGGATATAACCCCTAAATTTCCTCTGAGATATTCAAAGGTTGCCTTAGGCAATGGCTTAGTGAATATATCTGCCAACTACTCCTTATTTGAAACATGCTCCAATCTCACTTTCTTTTCTTGCACTCTTTCTCTCAGAAAGTGATACTTCAATTCAATATGTTGTCCTAGCTTGCAATATCGGGTTCTTTTAAATGTTTATAGCACAGTGTTATCACATTGTATGATCGTTGGTTCTGTCATATCCTTCTTGAATCCTTCCAATACATGTCTCATCCATATAGCTTGTGTACAATTCATGGATGCAGCCACATACTCTGCTTCTACTATAGACTGAGATATACACCTCTATTTCTTACTAGTCCAAGATACCAGTCTACCACCTAGAAAAAAAGCTCCACCTGTTGTGCTTTTCTGGTCATCTACATTTCTTTCTCAATTAGTATCAGTGAATACCTGCAAAGAAAAATTCCCTCTGTATGGATACCACAATCCATAATCAATTGTCCCTCTAAGATATCTAAATATTCTCTTCACTATTGTCATATGTGTCTCCTTAGGGCTCTTCTGAAATATTGCTACTAAACCAACTGCATGGGAAATATCCGGTCTACTATGAACAACATAATGAATTTTCCCAATCATAGATCTATATTCCTTCTCATCCACTGAGGGTGAATCATCTTCTTTTGACAATCTGCAATGTGTAACCATAGGTGTTCTAACTGGTTTACAGTCTTCCATTCCAAAGGTCTTTAACACTTCCTTCACATACTTTTACTGACTAATAAAAATTCCACCTTCCAACTGTTGGAACCGCAAACCAATGAATTTTTTTATCTCACCTATCAGAGACATTTCAAACTCTTCCTTCATCTCATCTGCAAAATTCATAGTCATATCATCATTTCCTCTAAATATGATGTCATCAACAAATACTTTTGCAATCAACATCTTGTCTCCTGCAGTCTTCAAATAAATATTGCTATCCTCATTGGTTCTCTGAAATCATATCTTTATCAAATGAGCATGAAGTCTCTCAAACCATGCCATTGGTACTTTCTTTAACCCATATAAATATTTATATAGTTTGCATACCATATCCTTATCTTCTGACAATGAAAACCCATCTGGTTTCTCAATGTACACCTCTTCTTAAAGAATACCATTCAGAAATGTTGACTTTACATCCATTTGGTAAACTTTAAAACGTTTAAATGTTGCAAATGCAAGTAGCATCCTAACTCTTTCAAATCTAGCAACCGGTGTAAAGGTCTCTCCATAATATTCACCTTCTTCTTGTGGATACCCTTTGCAAACCACTTCACCATCTTCATTTAGTTTGTTTCTAAATAGCCACTTTGTACCAATCACATTTTTATCATGAGGTCTAGAAAAAAGTGACCAAGTGTTGTTTTTCTCAATCTGGTCGAGATCTTCATTCATTTCCTTTATCCAATCATCATATTTAAGAGCTTCTCTCACTATCTTCAATTCAACTATGGAAATCAAACAAGATCTTTCTCTGATTTTTCTTCTAATCTACACTCTAGCATTATTGTCATCTATTATCTGGTCTTCAGAATTATTTAACCTTACATACCTAGGTATAACCTATTCTGGTGCAATAACCTATTCTTTTCTTCATCTTCTAAATCTTCTACCAGTTGAGCATCTTCATCTTCATTGTTCTGCTCAACATCTTTCTGCACTTCCAATTCAATAATCACATCTTTTTGTTCATCAGCTGCTATATCAAATTTGTTGGCATCATCAGGTTTATTAGAGAACTCATCAACTTTTACATTCACACTCTCCAAAATATTATTTTTCCTTTTATTAAACCACTTGAAATCTTTTCTCTTAGTAGAGTAGCCAAGGAATGTTCCTTTATCACTTTTAGGCTCAAATTTAACAGTATATTCATCTCTTTTTATAAAACACATGATGCCAAAAATATTGAAATAACTAACATTAGGAGTTTTACCATACTGTAACTCATAGGGTGTCTTGTCATTACCTTTCTTCACTAGTACCCAGTTCAATGTTTATACAATAGTGTTGACTGCTTCTCTCCAAAACATCTTAGGTACTTCTCCCTGTATCAATATAGTCCTTGTTGCTTCAACAATAGTTATGTTTCTCCTTTCTACAATTCCATTCTGTTGTGGTGTCCTTGGAGCAAATAATTGCCTCTTTATTCCATTTTCATTACAATATATCACAAACTCATCTAATGTAAACTATAAACCCCAGCCATATCTTAGACACTTAAGATTCTTACTGGTTTCCTTTTCTATTAAGGCTTTGAATGCCTTGAACTTTGTGAAAGCTTCTAACTTTATCTTTAGAAAAGTAACCCACATAAATCTATAAAAATCATCAGTAAATAACATGAAATACTTGTCACCATAAAAACTTCTAGTCCTCATAGGACCACATAAGTCAGTGTGCACCAAATCTAGAATATGCTCAGAAAAAATTAATTTACTCTTAAAAGAAGATGTAGTCATCTTACCCAACTGACATTCTTTACACATCACATTGTCTGGTTAATAAGTTGTAGCATACCGCTAAACAAATTTGACTTATTGACCTCAACCACATTATCAAAGTTCACATGATAAAACCTTCTATACCATAACCAATTATCTTCAACCTTAGCAACCAAACAAGTGTTTACAGCAGCATCCAGACGGAATAAGTTACATTTAGTATTTGTACAAGTAGCAATTAAGTCTCCTTTGCATCCTAAGATCTTGCACACTCCATTTTTAAATTAAAGATGATAACCTTTGTCATTCAACTGACCAACACTCAAAAAATTATGTTTCAAACCTTCAACCCAATATAGATCATCAGCATTACTTTTACCATTTAAAGAGATAGAACCTTTACCTTTTACCATACAAGGTGAATTGCTCCCAAATCCTACTACACCACCATCAAATTCTTTAAGAGAAATAAACTTTCTCATATCACTGGTCATGTGGTGTGAGAAACCACTGTCAATAATCCATTCATCACTATTGTCAATGTGAGATACTAAAGCCTTCTTATTAGATAGATCTTCCTTAACAACAACAAAAACAATCTCCTCATTGTCTTCATCCTCAGAATCCTCATCAGTAACTCCTTCATCAACTACAACATAACACTATTTCTTTCCTTTTCCCTTATATTTTCTAAACTTTTCCTTTTGATCACTATTAGGATAGTTTGTAGCTATATGTCCTATCTTGTTAAGAGAGAAACACTGAAGAGGAAGCTTTCCTTTGTACTTACTAGTGCCTCTAGGAAGTCTTTTTTGCCAATAGAGCCTCAAATTCCATCAGATTATCTTCATCATTCACATCAACTTTGCTACCGCCATGATGACTTGACCTGCATTCATGACTATGACATACATCTTTCACTTTTCTCACTAGTACACTACATACAAATGCTTTGAAAGCGGATTTTGTCTTAGATACACTGTTATCAAAATTATTCAATGCAAAAGTGGTGAGCTTACCAATCAAAGAATCAACAGTAACCTTATCATTACTGACTGACCACAACTCTTGAATAGCAGACACTCTAATGGAATAGGTAGGCAATAGGGTTCTAAGAATTTTACTCACAACAATGTCTTGTTCTATAGTACCACCAACACTTTTGATTCCACCGACAACTTCTTTTATCCTCTGTCCATACTGAGTGATATTTTCTCCTTCCATCATTCTCATATCATCAAACTTTCCTCTAAGGCTCTCTTCTTTAGCCTTTTGAACATTCTTATCACCGCCATAGATTAATTCTAACTTCTCCCAAACTTCAAAAGCAGTTTCTAAACCATTGATATCAATATATTCAGTATTAGAAAGTGTACTTACAATGGCTTCCAATACTTGAATTCTTTCATGTTGCTCCTTAAGATGATCTAGTGTCAGAGGACTGGTAGGAGGTACATACTTAGTAATAACATCTTGTGAGAACTGAGCACCCATACCTTTGATGTAAATCTTCATTCTATCACTCCATATTCTATAGTTGTCCTTAGTGAATTTGGGACCCTCCTTCATCATCTTCAGATCTTTTCCTCAAGCAGTTAAGCTTCTCCACATAGATGACCTAGTGCTCTGATACCAATTATTATTGTGAAGATCTCATTATTACTGAGAGGGGGGGGTAAATCAGTAATAACAATAAACTAATTTTTTTATCAATCTGAAAATAATTCTCAAAAATAGTTTATAACCAATACAGGTAACTACTCAATCAATCACTTAAAGAAAATTTACCAAAATACTCATACATATGTTCATCAACATGTAAGCAATGTAATGATATCAAATCCACACATAAACAAATCAACCACCATATGAGCACAAAGATTTTTCACATGGAAAGCCAAATGGGAAAAACCACGGTGGGAATTGGTACCCACAAAATTTGCACTCTTTCAAAATGCACCCTGTTAAAGGCCTAGCTCGGTTAGGAGCTTTACAATAATGTGTGGTTAAGAGCAGACCCTGTTACGATGTTAGAATCTAAGAAGATTGAGAGGGGGGGTTGAATCAGTGTTCTGTCGGTAAGATAAATTTTAACATTATTAACAAAGTGTTTCAGTAACCGGTAACCATAAAAGAATATAACAACAACTACAAATAATGCCACCAAAAAAAATGTACAACATAACACAAAGATTTATACGTGCAAAACCTCAAAGAGGAAAAACCACGGTGGGATTGGTGACCCACAATATCTATCCAGTGGCCAAATGAATAAATATTACAATAGGGGCCTACACATGCAGGAAGGCTAATAGCCTAGAGCACACTACTCATCACAAAAGGATCCTCCCTGACTACAAGCACCAAATACTGGTTTACAAACAAAATTTTGAACACAGAGAATGCATCTTCTATCCTGGATGAGTTCCAGTTCAAGCACCGACTGTATCGGTTTCAACTTTGTCCTCATTTACCGATAACTTTCTCTGCATCCCAAACCTTTAGACCAATAACCAAGACCAACTACAAAATATTATATTTTCATACAATCAATCAATATTGTTCGTACAATATCTCACATCATATGTATATCTCTCAATGTCATCATATCCAAAATATCCTAATCAGGCTGACTTAAATACCCTTCCCAAACATAAATATAAATGCCTTATGTTGGCTTACAAATGATATTACAATTTACTTACATGTCGGCCTAGACAAAAATAAATACATTAAACTTCATGACCGATGTCGTTGATTTCTATCATGTAGACCTATCGGATTGATCTCCTATGTCAGCCTCATGTACTAGTTCCTAGTTTGTCAGTTTCCTTGAATGTTCGTTGTGTAATCATGAATATCGGTGGGTACCGGCTAAGTGTCCAACCCAAAATGATATTTGTTGCCATCAATGGCAACACAACTAAACCAGATGATTGTCAATTGCCAACAATCTCCACCTTTTGCATTGATGGCAACATTCATAGGAAAAATGAATCGTTGAAGTGTTGTCCCAGTTCCTCCCAAAAATTGATTACCAAAACTAACCTTGCTCCCCCTGAGTTGTACATTACTTCTTATGTCCCTTGACATTTTTCACAACAACCACTCCCCCTTTGATATCAATGACAAAGGTGGGGAAAAAGAATGAAAGAATTAAATCAAAATGTGTTTACTGGATCTAGATGGACTTGAATATATTGGGGTAAGCACCCTTAAAAAATACTAAGTAAGTATCCCAACTAGTTTTCAAAGTTGCCAAAATAGTTACAAACCCATAAAGAATGTATGCATGTAGTTCTTCTTCTATTAGATCTACCAGTGTGGGTTTATTCATCAATTCTAGACTTTCCCACTTATGGAGTAATAAAGTGTTCAACTCGGGACTTACCAATCCTGTCAATTCCCTAGCTTGCCGGATTAATTTGTCCATGTCTTTCTCCAAGGTTGATATCTCGGATACTTTAACCAAAATTTGACCATCAATGGCACTGGTCAATGACTGAGTTCCATCAAAACTGTTAGCTAGATGTTCCAACCAGGCCTTTGCCATTTTTTTTCCACCTCCAAGTCAACAGATTCAAGAGATATATCTAATTTTGATTTCTTCTTCTTGTCGAGAGTAGAAGTAGATTCTTTAACTAGTTTCCTCTTTTGCGTTGGTTTCCTCTCCTTCAAAAATTTCTTAGGGGTTGTCGAAGGAGTGAACTTCACTTTCTATACCTTTCCTTCCATAGGCTTCATCCTCCATACCCTAATGTATGTTTGGGGAATATTTGGGGGCACAACATCAATATCAGAACCGGATTCAACAGGGGCAATATAAGTTTCTAGTTTCTTCCTCTTTAGTATACCCTTACCAGTTGTTGTTGCTAGTGGAGTCTGAATTGCTGCCAGAGATGACCCTTCTGCCAATCCAATGATCTTCTTGATTTCAAATGACATCTTCTCCACAGCTTTCCCAACTTTATTGATTTTTCCTTTCCTTTTCTTCTAACTAAAACCTATTTGAACTTCAGATTCTTTTTTCTTTGATGTCCCAAAGGTTTTCTCAGTTTCATCAACTGAGGCATCAATTAGAGTCTTGGCATATAAGTCCAAGATCTCAGAATCAACCTCATAACCCATCTCAATGATCCAGATCTTTTGTGGTTGCACTAGTTCCATTAATGTTTCATCCTTCTAAACCATAAACAAAATTTCAGTAGACTACTTATCAAAATATGTTTCTATATTGTCTCTCTTTTCTTCATAGCCTTCTAAAATGATTTGAAATAACCCCATAGAATGGAGTCTCTCTCCTTGTCCTATCCTAAACCTCTTATAGAATTATTTTTTTGCTTTCCTACTGGCATATCAAATGTCCATTGAGTTTTACTAGATCCCGATAACTCATTCAAAAAGAAAAGCATCAAGCAAACATCAAGAATGCCATACTGAAAAACACCTTTCTTTTTACCCTTAATCTTCCCTAGGTTTAAAATAAGCTCTTCACACATCCATTGATAGAGATCATACCTTTCATTTCCTTTGAGCATCTGATGAGCATAACAAATGCATGAACTGGAAACAAAGTTCAATCAGTTTGATTGGGTTACCTTGTAACCGATGATCATGCTTGCAAATTGAACAACTTTGTCTCTGATAGTGCTTATCCTCATTGACCGGTTGTCAAAAGTTGCACTAGCTAACTTCTCAACCTCATTGTTAGGTATTTTCTTCCTTTCGGGAGTCTGACTAGTTTTGGGCAAACCGGTGATTACACGAATAGCCTCCTTGGTGATTTTGTAGGATTGGTCCAACCATATGACTTTCTCGTGGACACAACTCAGTATATACCAGATTATTTCATCTTCAAATTTTGACATCTCCAAAATATCTATGAAACACTAATCCTTCAGAATTTGAAATTCTGGTTTCATCAATCCCCTTCTATCTAGCGAATTTGTCATGTACATTTTTTTTATCTCAGTTGAACCTAAATCCTCCAAAGTATAGTGGATAAATGCACAAACATCATCAGCATATAGAACTTTGTCTGGAACCCTAAAAAATGTGTCAACTAAATCATCAACCTTCACAATCTGAGGGCATTGCATGAAAATTGGGTGTGGACGATCCTTGATGTCAACACCAATAGGGGTAGCCACACCTACCGAAGCGAGAGTCGATCCAGAAGCCATTATAAACAAAAGATAGTCCATAAATTGATAAAATACCTCACAACCTTTACCAGTGAAAGTTCTTGAAAATCCATACCAAATGCACTAGAATTCACTTGTTCAAATGCCCTTTTGATCACCTTGAATTTCCTTAAACTCTCTTTGCTTCGCTCTAAATGGTGTGTGATCAGAAATGAACCAACATTTCTCTTTTATTCTGCAAAAACCCTAATTTCTCATTGACGTAAATGCATGTCGGTCTATCATACCGGATTCAAAATTCATGACCTCAGTACCAGGAAACCTTCAGACTGACTTCTCCAGGATCTAAAACAAGCTTTTAGACCACTACCAGGGGTAATTCAAGATCTATCATTAATTTTCCTCCCCCTAAGGGTAATGCCTTAGTTACCGGATGAGTCTTTTGCCAATGTAGGAACATTCTGCTCTACCAGTTGAGTAACCGGGTTGATTGTCTCTACCGATTGATCTTCAGATTTCCTAACCCATTTCCTCTCATGCTTCTTCCAGATATCATCAACTTTCTGTTTTCCTTTTTCATCATTTCCTATCGAATTGTTCTTGCTTCTACATAATTTAGCAATATGTTCTATTTTATTGCATGCATATCAAGTGACATTATTTTTCTGAATTGCCTTACTGTATCCTTGATCATTCCTTGACCTGCATTGATTAGCCATATGTCTAAAATTTCCACATGCATGACATATCACATTCACTCTACAATCTTGTGTCCTATGACCATACTTCTTACAATTTGAACACTAACTGGTAATTGGATTATTATCCTGATTTGCTCTATTTGTACAATGTCTTTCCATATGACCAGTATTATTGCAACAAACATCTACCATTGAATTTATGTGCATTGGGTTGCCTTATCGATGATTTCTGGTTGACAAGTGGATTCTCATTCTGACCGATTATTTCAACTTCATTTGCAGTACCAGAGCTTTCTCATTTCTCAAATCCAAGACCTCTAGTGTCTCCCTTGCACCTTTGATCCTTCAATAGTTCATCAAGCTTTGCAAAACTATCCTTGAACTTGTCTCTGTATTCATTTGTAGTATCCAGATCTCCTCTTAGGGCTATTATCAATCTTTCCAAATCCATCTCATTATTCTGGGATTGCACCAATTCAGTTCTCAACATATCATTCTCACGTGCTAGCCTAATGTGTTCCTTAGATCTTTCTTTCAGAGATCTACCAATATTTTCTTCATTCTTTTTCTGGTCTTCAATATCCTTGGACATCCTAATAGTTATGGCTTTCATTTCATTTTTCATGATGATATTCTCCTAACTCAGCTTCTGACATTGTTCTTTAAGGACATTCTTCTCTTCATCATCTTGATTTTGTAAAAGTTCCTTTCTTCCTTCTTCTAGCTTGAGCAGATGATAGCCTCTCCTATAGGATAAGAATGAATTTACAAAGTTCAACTCATCTTGTAATTTCAAAATTTTCATCCTTTCAGCATCATAGTCTTCAAGAGCTTCTTCAAGTTGTTTTTCAAGACTCATCTCCATAGATTCTGGATTCAAGATCTTCCTTAAGTTGTTAGACTTACTCCAAGGCACCAAGATCTTATACCAATTGTTGGAATCCAAGAACACTGAGAGTCGGTGTTCTATCGGTAAGATAAATTTTAACCTTATTAAAAAAGTGTTTCAGTAATCGGTAACCATAAAAGAATATAACAACAACTAAAAATAATACCACCACAAGAATATACACCATAACACAAAGGTTTATACATGGAAAACCTCAAAGAGGAAAAACCACAGTGGATTGGTGACCCACAATATCTATCCACTGGCCAAATGAATAAATATTACAATAGGGGCCTGCACATGCACGAAGGCCAATAGCTTAGAGCACACTGCTCATTAGGAGCCTCACTGACTACAAGCACCAAATACTGGTTTACAAACAAAATTTTGAACTCAGAGAATGCATCTGCTTTGCTAGATGAGTTCCAGTTCAAGAACTGACTGTACCGGTTTCCACTGTTTCCTCCTTTACTCTGCATCCCAAACCTTAAATCTAATAACCAAGACCGACTACAAAATATTATATTTGCATACAGTTGATCAATATTGTTCACACAATATCTCACATCATATGTATATCTCTCAATGTCATCATATCATCATATCCAAAATATCCTAAGTAGACTGACTTAAATACCCTTCCCAAAAATAAACATAAATGTCTTATGCTAGCTTACAAATGATATTACAATTTATTTACATGTTGGTCTAGACAAAAATAAATAAATTAAACTTCGTGACTGATGTTGTTGATTGCTACCGTGTAGACCTGTCTGATTGATCTCCTATGTCAGCCTCATGTACTAGTTTCTAGTTTGTCAATTTCCCTGAATATCGGTTGCCGAATCATGAATACCAGTGAATACCGATTCAGTGTCCAACCCAAAATGATATGTGTTTCCATCAATGACAACACAACTAAACCGGATGAGTGTGAATTTCCAACATCATCGTCATCATCTTCGGATTTTTCCCTCAAGCGGTTAAGCTTCTGCACACAAAGGACCTAGTGCTCTAATATGAATTGTTATTATGAGGATCTGGTTATTATTGAGAGGGGGGTGGATTATAAGAACAATAAACTAAAATATTTAATCAATCTGAAAATACTTCTCAAAAATAGTTTCTTACCAGTACCAGTAACTACTTATTCAATCACTTAAAGCAGATTCACCAAACTACTCATTCATGTGTTCATCAACATGTATGCAATGTAATGATATAAAATCCACACATAAACAAATCAA
This sequence comes from Cryptomeria japonica, assembly GCF_030272615.1. Taxonomy (NCBI): domain Eukaryota; kingdom Viridiplantae; phylum Streptophyta; class Pinopsida; order Cupressales; family Cupressaceae; genus Cryptomeria; species Cryptomeria japonica. The sequence continues at coordinate 194,952,115 of NC_081413.1, read as the reverse complement.
CCACCATATGAACATAGATATTTTTCACGTGGAAACCCAAATGGGAAAAACCACGGTGGAAATTGGTACCCACAAAATTTGCACTCTTTCGAAATGCGCTCTATTAAAGGCCTAGCCTAGTTAGGAGCTTTACAATAATGCCCCGTTAAGAGAAGACCCTATTAGGAGTCACCCATTGAAGGGATTTTAACCTCAGCCCTGTCAGGAGTAACCTTCTAAAGGATTTAAACCAAATTAATGATTCACCCAATGAAGGGATTTACAAGATCAAGCATGTTAGGACCTACCTAGTTAAGGGATTTTAATACTATTGTAGCTGTTAGGAAACAACAAATAAATTATCTTAACAATGCACTCTTTGCTTGCTATTATATATCCATTTCAACTCCAATCTGCTTCACACATGCAGACATATCAATCTGGTTCAACACACTCTCCTTCCCTAGTCACCCACACACTAAACCTTCTCAAACTTGACCTAAATACACTTTACAATTAGGTCAGTTACAAAACCCTAACTTACAATGAATTTACATCATAGATTATATTAGATCATTACAAATCATTACAATTTATCATATAGATCATTACAACAAATTTTAAGATAATTACAACTATTGAATGATCATAACACATCACCACACATTGATATGATAAGTTGTCAAAGCCTTTAACACGTTCTGCTAAGCACTTTGTTGTTTCCCAAGAAATTTTCTCCTTGTACGTGCTTTAAATGAAATCTTATCAACACACATAGTTTCTGACATGTCATCACTAAGTAATGAACATGATAAGATTTATCACCAAACCATAAAACATGAGCAGTTAAAGATCTTGTTACCAGTTCTCAAACCCTGCACTGAATATACAATAGTCAATTACAAACATGACTTTCGGTTGTCCAAAAATGATGTGGTTCCAGTCATAGACTCTTTATAATGTCATAAGCATACATTCCAAACTGCAACACCTAACTCAACATGGATCTCTACTGCAACCATCTCCTTCTTTGTTCCTGCTTATGGGTTGACTGATACTTAGTAGTTTTGTTGTCCAACTCAATCTATTGCCTGCTAGGCTAAACTTAGATAACTTAGATGATATACCAAACATAAACAGACATGGTTTCCATCAATGACAACACAAATAACTGATCATAAAGCATCATATCACAATTATATCATCACCAACAGTCTATCAATATATCATCCTTTACCGGTACATCACCCTCTGCATTAGTTACACCAACATGCCAACATTCTCCCTCGATAATCTTATAGATCACATTAGATAAATAAATGGGCTTGAATTGATCCAAGATATGAGCCCCATCTTTCATAGGAATGAGAGCCAAGAAGGTAGAATTCATAGATTTTAGCATTTGTTTACTCCTATGAGATTCCTGGACCACTGCTAGATTATCAAATTTATAATCTCCCAAATTTCTTGAAATAACTCGATAGGAAACCCATTTGCACCAAGAGCCTTACCTTTTTCATATGAAACACAACTTCCTCCAATTTAGGCCAAAAAATAGGACATAAAAGAGAATCATTCATCTCAACAGAAATACAATTCAAAATAGCCCTCTGTTCCACCATAGAAGTGAGTTCCTCTTTGATGAAAAAATTCAAGAATTAATTGATAGCTTCCCTGGATGAGAGTTGAACCCATTCCGAAGAGATGAGAGAGGCAATATAATTCCCATACCTTTGAGATTTAACAGAGTTATGAAAGAAGGTTGTGTTTCTATCTTCTTCCTGAAGCCAATTAACTCGAGACTTATGCTTCCAAAAAATATCCTCATGCAACTCCCACTCTTCTAAATCCTGAAGAGCTAAGGATTCAGATTTACTAAGATCTAAAGTCATTCCTTGATCCCTAATCTGATGTGTGACATTGTCCAACATAGACTGAGCTTCCAACTTCTGAGCATGCAGGTTCCCAAAACATTGTTTATTCCACCTCTTGACCCTATATTTCACATGTTGAAGTCTCTTCCCAAAAGTATACATAGCCCTACCATGGGCGGACATCCCTTCATACCACGAGTCCAACATAAGATCCCAAAGAGACTGATCCCGCAATCGCATTAATTAAAATTTGAAGGAAGGATTTTTTAAAATTCTATAAGAGATAGCAGAAAACTTGATGGGTCAATGATCGGATCCTCTCCAATCAAGAATTCATGAGCTGGTAGACCACCTGTCATTCACCCAGTAGCAAGAGACCAAAAATTTATCAAGCCTTTCTGAAATAGCTTCTCCACCACTAATTGGCTTTACATCAATGAGATTCAGAAAGCCAATATTATCTCTGAGCAAATGTGAAGAAGGGTCTAGCCTGAGTAATCCTCCTTATTTTTCCTCTAAGCTAGTAACAACATTAAAATCTCCAGCTATAATCCAATGGAGAAAAGAATCCAGGGACTGAACCAAATTGATGTGAAAACAAAGGTGAGATTTACCCAGGAGATCAATGGAAGTATAAATATTAGAGAAAATGTATCTTTCCCTAGTCTTAAAGCTAGAAGCGACCATAAAAATGGAAGACTAGCTAGAACACCACCACAAGAGTTTAACCTTCCTTGGGTTCTAGAAGCAAGCAACCCCCTCTGAATTTCCATGAACACCAACTCCTTTCCAATAGCCATGGGGCCAGAAATGAGGAGCCCAGTTGACTAAACCATCCATTGTTAGCTTAGTTTCTTGGATAAAGATCGGGAATCAATTAATCCGCAAACAACCTTTTTTATAGGGATGTTGTTCATGTCCCTTACATTCCAGGATAATACAATCATTTATGAGCCTGGGAGAAATGTTAGGCAATGGTTTTCACTAACCCAGAATCCACCAATGTATCACCCATTAACTTTACCTTCTCATTGTCTATTTTATGACTTGCCTTAATAGAATTCTCCATGGGCCCTTTCTTTAAATATTTTTGTTGCAAACAAAGACCATGAGGGGCCTTACTATTCTTTCATGATTCAAGGGTCCCAACTAATTGAGAAGTATCCTATTTGATGACAACAACTCCCCCCATAGGAGCCAACCCCCCATTAGGATCTAGCTCTACAAGAGGTTAAAAAGTCACCTCAGTATCCATCTAGCCAACCTTAAGTTTTTCCTAAGGAAAGATATGCACATCACTCTAACCACCCATGTGACCATCGTCACCTACACCCTTACCACCCAAGGATAACTCCATAGGGATTGTAATGCCCCGCCGGGAAACCCCGAAGGGATTAAGCTATAACTCAAGAATGGAGTGCAATAATTTTTATTTTTTTAAGTTACACTACATTAAGATACAACAAGATATCAAAGATTCAGATTACATAGTGGAAGACATCAACTAACACTTAAAGAGTTTCCCAACAAGATTACTTAAATTTCACAATTCACTTAACTCACACAATTAATCCAATAAGTTGATTATCTTAATAACGAGATAATTCTTAATCGGGATAATTTCTTTCAAAAGATGGAAATATATAATTCACAAGATAAGGTTCATCCATTTAGATTTATCTATATCCTTCATTCATACTTTTCATTAAAATAAAAGCCATGCATCTAATATTCTAACACACAAGAATTTCATCATAAACATATGAGATCTTCCACACACACTTAATTTCCTTAATAATGATTGAATATAATCCATTATCCTAAGCTGTATTCTTTCATATTCCAATTTACTGCATTCAAGAAAGGACTGCATATAAGCATTTAAAGTTAATTCCATCTTATCCACTTATACATTCTAACATAAGCTATTCATACATGATAAAGTTGAATAAGGGAAACATAAGAGAATAACATCACATAACACCATAATGATCTCGAAGTTCACCCCTAAGGGGCTACATCTCTGGGTCTTCTCAACTGCAAGACCCCTCTGATAATTAATAAAGTTAAGAATACATGAAGTTCTCAGAATTTACAATCCGGCCATCAAGGCGAAACATAATCAATATACAAACGATCGCATCGGTCAATAAATACATAAACGATCCCTGGAAAGGAAAGGATCCAGCTGAATAAAATCAAAGCTAATAAAAAGATCCATTAGAGCATCCATAAACTAAGTCATCACCACCCAAGGTCTAACATGAAACCAGGTACTCACAAGGGCATAGACAATAGGACGACCCACAAACATGCTCCTAACAGGACAAAACGACAACACACTAGCGAACGTAGGGACAAGTGTCATCACACAACCTGGTATGGTTACCATTGCAGGTCTTCATAGGCTCTGGCCCCATACACTGGGTTACCCTGGCAACCTAATCTGTACCTCCGGACCATGCAAGCCTCATGTGGACCCACACATCCTTTTGTGAAGACAAGGATGATGGTTTGCCATTTCAGGCCTTCTCACAACATGTCAAGTCTGTGTTAGCACTCGTCCCATGTGTGAGGCACAATTATCTTACTTAGAGATTACATTCTAGTCTACTGTTAGGTTATCACTTATTAGACTCACTTTCGATGGGTTACCCAGCAACCACTTTGGGTGTGGTCCCCAATTGAAAGCCACTTTCCCATATGACACTAGACTATTCTCAGGCAACCTCAGACATCAAGGACACACATGGTCAAGCCAACGGAATTCAAAAAGGAGGGAATAACCATCTGGTCAAACATGACTCAAAGGAGGTACACTACTGACGGTACTCTAACCAGAGACCTGACCAACTATGGTCAAACACGAATCATCATTCGACACCCACACAAAGGATATGACCAGTTACGACACTACCACAAAATAACAGTCAACTCGGAACCGAGGACTGAAACAGGTACCCCAAATCAATCCATATGACATGGTCCTATCAAACAAAGCACGACTTGCCATTACATAAGCAAAAGCGAATACAGAAATTAAACTCACATAGGTAATATCCAGTAGATACAATCTTTTCTGAATTGATCTAAACGTTAAAAGTCGATCAAGTTTTCTACATGATCTATATAAGATTGCAGTTATCTACCTCATCTAGGTATAGGTTGTTCTTGGTTTTCTAACTCTCTAAGGTTCATTGCATCGAACACACATAATAAGCCATAATGAGTTCTTAAACCAATTTCACATTAATAAAATCAGACAACCATTAACCAATTAAATAAGATATATAATCTCCAATTAAAACATCATTGACATACTGGTTCAAAACCAATCTCTACAGTTTCATATTTTCCAAGCCTAGTTACACTATACGGATCAAGGAAACATAAATATATACGGAATCCAAATGTAGATAATCATTTCCAAAATCCAAAAATTACTTCCTTATGCACATATAGAAGAATCCAAAATTAACTATTAATTAATGAATATATTTATTAATCCATGATTAATTAAATATAACAAATTAATAATTAATAACGGAATTAACAAATTAAGTATTTAATTAGAAAAATATTCATTAATAATAAAATAAAATTTGAGCATTAATTAATGTACACTTTCCATTATTAAAATAATTAATAACAAATTAATCATAGTTTATTACTTAATGAATATTTAATCATAATTAAAAATAAACTTAATTAAAAATACATTTATTATAATATTAAATTATAATATATATTTTTATTTATTTAAAAAAACATATAAAAAAAACACGTTTCTTTTTTTTTTAGAAAACAAAATCATATTACAAGGGGAGGGAGGGTACCCACGTGGGCCCCCCCTTGGGAGCCCACTTTCTCTTGATATTTTTAAAGCCATGCCACCTAAACATGTTGAGATCCCTCAATTGGAACTCTATAATGGAAAAGGTGATCCTCTTACGCATGTCAAAATATTTCAAACCTTGTGTACTAATTTTGCTTATGATCAATGATTGCTTGCAAAACTGTTTACAAGAACACTAAGAGACAAGGCTTTACAATGGTATTGCTATCTGCCTTCTTATTCTATCACTTCCTTTCAATAACTAGAAAATGATTTCATCCAACAATTTCAAAACTGCATTGATCCTAAAATCACTTTGACTGATTTAATGCATTGTAAACAAGGTGTTAAAGAGAAAGTGACCGATTTCATTGGTAGATATAAGCATTTGTGTGCTCAAATTTCTTTTCATTTTCCTAATAATGATATTCAAATAATTTTCATTTCTAATTTACAAAAAGATATCAGGGAAAATCTTCTTTTGTCTGAGTTTACTTCTTTTTCGTAGTTGTCCACAACACTCCATAATTATCAATTGGTTGTGAGTCAAATGGAGCAACCACTCCTATGGCTCCGAGTGATAAGGGGGAGGGTGTTCAACAACCGTTTGTGAAGTTCAAACCAACAAAAAGCTTCATCAAGTTCAATGATCCAATCAACAACCATGTGAATGCTACAACAAGTGTGCCTCCTATTTCTACATAAAGACAGGTTACTCCTTTGAATGAATCTTTTCATAGTATTATGTCTCAGTTATTACATAGAAATGCTATCAAACTTCCTCCTATAAAACAAGTTGATCCTTCCAAACTTGCATCTCCTCATTTTGATAACAATTATTTTTGCCAATTTCATCGTCAACATGGTCATGATACAAAGAAATATTTTGCATTGAAAAATAAGATTCAAGACTTAATTGATAATAATACTATATATGTGGCAGGTGTGAATGATAAAGGGAATAAATTAGTAGCTCCTCCTAATCAAAATCTTAAGATTTTCACTAATCCCTTGCCATCTCATACCTCTAACGTTATTGAGATTGTGCCTTATTCGCTCTCTTCTGAAACATTCATTTGTATGGCTCCAAATTTGGTTAATATGGTAGAAACACAAGATTCGCCTAAGGATACTTGTATTACATTTGACCCTAGTGAGACCATTAGAGCACCTGATGGCCCTTTATACATAGTTGCAAAGGTTAAGGATATCTCTTGCCGTGGTGCCATAATTGATCGCTCTTGCATGGTTAATGTCATAACTGAAGAGTATCTTTTCACTTTACGATTGCATAAACCACTATATGATGCTTCTAATGTAGTTGGGAAGTTATTTGATGGCTTCTCTTGTCCTACCATTGGTTCTATCACTCTTCTTGTTGCGGTTCATGCTAAATCCATGGATGTTGACTTTGTTATCATACCTGGGCAAGTGCAAGGTAATGAGTCACAAATTCGTGAAAGTCCATGCGTTGGAAAACGTGATCTTATAAACGGGGGCCCGTTTATGCTTCGCGGTCCTAAGCCAAAAGGTAATGGGGGCCCGAAGCAAAAATAAACAGGCCCCCATTTTGTTCTAAAATGGGGGCCCGCTTTTAAACAAAACGGGCCCCCATTTCTAAATCGCATTTTTCCTTTTTTTTCCACAAGCCGCCCTTGTTTGAAAATGGGGGCCCATTTTGTGGAAGTTGATTCCACAACCTGCCACTTGGCTCGGGATTAGGCCAGGGATAGGCCTGGGATGGCCACACCTGAGACATGGACCTACAAATTCAAATCTCCATGAATGAAAGCACAAATATGAACTTCTGAAATAGTTTACGTGCCTCTAATCAAAGAATTTTTATACAAAATTAAAACCCATTTCAGATTATACTGTCTAGATTCTAAATATGTAAATTTATTTAAAAATTGATTATTTTAACTATTTTCCATTTAATTTATACTAAATCGGGTCCATAAATTTGAAATATTAACTAATTTTGTTAATTTAATAACTTTTTTATTTTAAAGAATTTTGGAAAAAAAATTATATGTCATCAATCTACACAAAATTCTTTTTTATTTTAAAAAAAAATGTGTTTACGTCAAATTATGTGGGTCGTACACGTCAAATTTTTAAAAAGATAATTATGGCCATTAAAAAATTAATTAAAAAAAAAATACAGAAAAATATTCTCATCAATCTTCAGTGTGTTACAAACTATTTCCCAAAATGGTTTGAGAAAATAATTTTAATTGTGTCAAAAAGTGTGGGTTGTACACATGCATGGTATGGTCCTAAAACAGGCATTTCTAAAACATAGTTTATAGAACTCCATTCAAAAATTTATTTTTTATTATGTGGGTATTAAAATAAATTACATATTTGGAAAGTACACTCAGAGAGATATCTTTTATATTACTTACTTTTTCCAAGATTCAATCTCTAAGTGTATCAAAATTTAAGCTCAAATGAGACAAAATCTGAAAAATAGGGGAAAAAACTTCCACTTTTTGGCCAAAAATTGGACTCGTCTTCTTGCACTGACCCACCTTCTTCAAAGAAATTCCATGTGAAGTTGGCCTATCCTTGGCTATCTTCCATGAAGGCTATTACTTCTCCAATCCATAAGTGTCTTAAAGTTATTCACAATGGACAAATCATAACCGTGAACCATAGCTTATTTTGTCCATCCGAAAGAAGCACTAGTATTCCTATTGATGTCTTTTGGCCTAAACAATTTCAATCTCTTCCATCAAGGAGCGATGCTCTTTTTTAATCTTATAAAAAATGGAAGAATGATATGATCTTATCCTTAGTCAACCTAGATTGCCAAGATGAGGTTGTTCCCCTCTCGGATAGAACTAATATTCCTCCTATGGAAAATTGTACACCAACTCCTATGGATGTTACTTTACCTTCTCTTAAGGAGAACCCCAATATTCTTCATAAGGTTAGACCTATCCCTCCTCCCCATGATGGACGTAGTCTCCTTCCTATACCTAATATTCCTCCTTTTTATGGCACATTTCCACCTCCTTCCTCTTATCGAGAGAAGAGGTCCACTTCTCCTATTGTTCAACCAAAAACAACTCAACCTAAACCTTCCACTATTAAGGGATACACCATTCATACTTCTTCAAGTTTTCCTCCTCCTTCTCAGCCTTCCACTAACACTCGATGAAATCATTGTGCGAATGAACATCGACGAAGTCACCATGTTTAAGCTCGTGAAACTATCCCTCAAAATACTCAATCTCCTCAAACTCCAACAGTCGACATGATTCCCTTTTCTCCTAAGAAAGATGTTCAACCAACATCTCCCAATCATAATTTGCATAAAACATGTGATGGTTTTACTCCTATTCGTGTTCTTTCTCCTTTTTCTTTAAACTTTGAGAAATGGGTGAAAATTTTATTCATAATGGTAACACAACTCCTAATGCTTCTGATAGTGAGTATGAGTATGTTTATATTGACAAACATTTATCGGATGAGTTTTCACAAACTTTAATCCTAGCTCCTAGAATCAAACAAAGTGACTTACAACATGATCATAGTCCTTGTTTGGATCTTGTGATAGCTCCATCTGTTATGCTTGATATCGCTCCTTTTGCATGTTGCTCGCCTTCTCGAAATAGTGATCAGCAAGATCGAGAGGCGGATGTCCTACTAGATTAGCAATATTAGCATTGCAGATCTTTCACTCTCCTTTCTTTCTCTTTTATGACCATTCTTCTATATGTATCCCTATTGTTCTATTGTTCCCTTAATTTCTACTTGGGGATGATGCAAAGCATTGAGATCATCTCTTGGTCTCTTGCATGTTGACTCAAAAGACATCATCTCTTCCCTTTCTTCTAAGATAGTGTCCTTCCTTGGGGAATGAAGATTATTATATGCATATGCATACATGATATACATGAGTTATCATACAACATACTGACCCCAAGGAAAGTGACACTACCTCATATTTTGTGTTCATTATCCCTGGGTTTATACCTCGATTGGGGGCTAAATCCTTGTGATAACGTGCTCCCTCTCTTCTCTCTCTCTTGGGTGTATCCTACCTTAAAACAATCTCTCTTAATAAGGCACATGTGATCGCTTTAACATGGGGGCATACACTCTGCTCATACTTTCCTTCTTGTGATACTTAGAATTACTTAGTGAACTTTTCTTTTCTTTCTAATGTTTTATATCCTTGCTTTCATTACTCATAGTCAAGGGAACTTTTCTACTTGTAGTCATGGTTCTCCCCTTCTCGATCTTCCCTTTTACTTTATCAAACAAAGTCGTAAGATCCCAAGTCCACTGGGGGCTTGGTGCATATTGCCTCCTTGACATGGTGAAAGTCTTTCAATCTTGTTTCCTTGTACTTTACCAGTAGTATTGGCGTACGTTTATACTCCCACTAAAGTGGGGGCTAAAAGTAGTGTCATAAAATTGCGACTCTAGTAATTTATGATTGCATTAGGGTCCTCATGCATGCGAACTCAATCCTCTAGCCTAATCAGAGAATGGAGAGTGGTCAGATTGTGAAAATAGCTTCTTCCTTTGCCTCTTCATCACTCTATCCACACTCTTCCCTAGAGAAAGGGGTAGGATAGGGGCGCGGCACCCCTTTCCCTGCCATATTTTGGGGCAAGACCCTCCTTGAGCATACATTGTGGGTTGTACAGTGAGCTGTAAATCTCCCTAATGTTGGCCCATGACAAAATTCAAATCCTTCAAGCATGTATTTAAGGGGTCATTCACTCTCTCATTTGCATAAGTTCAATAGGTGGAATTTTGATAAGGTCATAAGTGATCAAGAGAATTCAATCGTTCAAGCATTATTTTCCAACATTGAGCATTCTCAAGTCTCCCTTCAAGGATAGGTGTTGCATTCAAGTCAAGGATTCAACCATTGTAGAGGAGACTGATTTAAGCATACAATTCCATACAAGAATTTCTATCAACATTTCTACTACAACCTCCCTTGAGGTGATTTACAATTCAGTCTTTCATTTACATCTACTTGCAAGTACTTTCTTTCAATACTTGGTTAATTCCAAAACTAGGGTTTGACCTAAAGAGAAACCCCCAATCCCAACACATTTCCCTTTGTTTTATGTGTGTAGGTTGCAAGTGCATAGCTGTACTTTCAGATTGGGGATTTATTTGCAGAGGCAGAAAAACCCTTTTTGTTTTGCGGATTTTTTAGAGAACCGTGTACATTCTCACCACGGTCCAAACAACTTTTGGTCAAATTTGTAGGGCGACTTTGTCTCAACATTTTACTACCAAATTCAATTGCACATCTTGGTCTCATATCCAGATCTCAAGTTATAATTGATTCTTTGTCACTTTTGCACTGCATAATTCAATCAATTCCTTTCCAAATCAAACAAAGGAAGAAGGGGTCATCCTAATATTCTTAATTCATTCATAATTCAATCTATCATCTTTGTGTGGATATTGAATCTATTGAATTATCCCTTATCTTCCTAATGTAATGGTGAAAAGTGCTTCAAGGATAATCAATAGTGAAACTCTCATCTCTCTTTAAGGGAAAGGGTTATTTTCCTCTTGATCTATCACTCATCAGTTTCCCACCATTACAACACCATAATGGATAAAGGTAACAATTGATTAAATATTCATAATTACAGAATGCATAATGTGGCATAAGTGTTTATTTCCAAGAAATAATAATTGTGAGGAGTGAAAGTGAAAGGTGAGAGAAAAGGGATAAAGTGCTTTCACTTATAAAGTGAAATATTTTTCTCACAAAGAGGAGCATTTTCATAGGAATGTAATGTTGAAGGAAATACAAAAAAGACAAATCAATTGCAATTATAAAGAGAACAACAATGTTGATCTTTTTCTTTGTGTAAAATATTTGCTCACACTTAGCATATGTTCTTCATCAAAAGGAGAATCTACTAAAAACATTACAAAGCAATCCGTGCACTGAAGGTGGTTTTTTTTTTTAAACCTTGAAGTGAAATATTTATGAGTAATATAAAAGTGCAAAAAGTGATAGTGACAGATCTTTTCTAGCATAAGGGGAATTTCATTTTGGATTGAAATAGAAAAATGAACTGCTAGAATAGATAGGACAACATCTAAGAATAGAAAGTTTTGAACAATGGGAAAAGAGGTGATTTCGACAAGCTACTGGAAAGGAGATTATTTCTGATTTTCAAAGGATCTTCAGCAGGCTCAAGGTGCAACGTGAGGACAAAGAATTGAGAAGAGTGCAGATTTTTAATCTTGCAAAATCCAATGTGGAGATGCAAATTTTGAGGACAAGGAATTTAAAATTCCTGAAAAATGCACAACCCAATGGGAAGCATTCTAGGGATTATTTAGGGTTTTTTATTGCATCTTTTTAAACCTCTCTTTTCTCATTCTTAGGAGGTTCCGTATTTTCAGATTTTGTCTCCAAGAGAGATATATATAGCACAAAAACTTAACGATAGATAGAGTTATATTTTCAGTTTGTAGGTGCTTTATACATTGAGTAGTTGTAACCAGAATGCATATAATATTTATTGCTTGTCTTGTTATTGTCTCCAGCATGTAAACACATTATTTATGAAGTTAATGATCAAGGATTGTTTGCTTTGTCCTAGCAAGATCTGGTGTTCATTTTATTTTTTCTTCTCTTCAACTAAGAGATTAAACTACTTTAGTAGGATGAAGAATGTTGTCTTGTGCATGCAGGATCTTTAAGTATGATTGCAAGAACTATGATAATAAGTGTTGATGTAATGCATTGATGTTGAGATATTATAGGTTACATTTTAAACTATTTGGGTTTAAAGTTACATGCTGAAAGTAGACTTTGTTGCCCAGATAAACGCACTGGTTATGTGTTTACACCCAGTTTTAAGAACCATTTTATTCTCAAAATATCTTTTATTTCTAGTTCATATGAATAGGTGTAGTGTAGAAGCTCATCTAAAGTGTTGAGTGATGGTTGAAAAGCTAGGATTGTAGCCAAATCTAAGTTTCATACACATTCCTTGGCACATTCATATTGGGATATCCACTTTAACTTGTGATACATTGAGTATTGGAAGAAAAGAGTCATTTAGGCATTAATTAGGTACACCCGCCTTGGTCTTGCAAAGTCAAAAAGTGTAAGAGATTGTAGCCTTGTGGTTGAATCTTGTTCATTAGCAGAATCCATCATTATACCTATAGATAGGAATGTGGCTAAGTCTTTAGGGTTTAAGGATCTCTTGATTTGAGAACCAACACTACCCATCTTTCAAGACTTTACAAGGGCAAAACCATCCTTGTCTAAAAGCTCAGCATGCATAGGACCCTTCCCCTTATCCATCTTTGGAGAAGAATTGGAATGATCATTGGGAGTTTCCCTTGACTGATTAAAACTAAGGAATTTCTTTTGCAAATGTCCATACTCATGACACATTCAGCACCTAAAGGGTAACATTTCATAGTCAACCTATTAGACCCAAGAATAATCTCCTAAACATATCACAATTGAATCTAGCAAGAAAAAGATATTATTTTTGCAATCCAAAGTTTGAGATCTAAATCCCATAGGTTTACCAATCAAAAGAGCGATTGAGTAAATAATATGACTTCTCCAAAATTCTAAAGGAAGTTGAGGGAGACGAACCCACATGCTAGGGTTTGATGAATAATTCATCCTAGTTGAAGAAATATGACCCTCCTTAAAAAAAAAAATTGATTAGCCATGCATGAAAAGACAACTAAAAAATAATTATTCGCAGCGACCAAGATCTCAAAGTCTCCTTTTGGGTTCCAAGCGTTTCGAGCCCATGACTCAAAAACTGGACAAGACAAGAATAGCCCATAAAACTTATAAATGAGAGTATGATTTCTCTAATATGTGACATCCTCAAAGATAGTATTAGGTGGAATCACCAAGACTGGATGATCTGAACTTCTTTCTAAAGACCCATTAACCTTCTTTATTTTAAAATAACCCTTGGAAGAATCATCCATGAAGGGTTTGGATTAATCATGAGCATCGCGTGCATGAAATAAAGGAGGAGGAGCAAAAGAAGCCATTGACTCAGGGATAGATTCACATTGAGAATCCCCTTGATCTGCCATACCAAAAGAAAGAACAAACACGCACCAAGCCAAATAGAGGAAACTGGACACACAAACTGACCGTGGCGAAGAACCCACCCAACACAAACCCCAAACCCCCAACACCTAAGGAACAAAAAAAAATGGAAAGTGAAGCAGCCACCAACAGGGGTCTTCCACCACCTTTGCAGCACCAATGCCACCCCCAGCACCTAGCAGAACCTCCCCTCACATGAAAGTCATCCCGAACATAGCCATAGGAAGAAACTTCAGCTAGGGTTTCCCCAAGCCAAACACAAAAGAAAAACCATGCAGAACCATCATTATTATTTAATAACTATTATATATTAGTTAGAGAAAATATTAGCCTATTTTTAACATAAATTTGTGTACTATATTAGGTCAATCAATATGTTATTTATCAATTGACATTTCATCTCTCTCTCTCCCTCTATCTACATCTCTTTATTTCACCTCTATCCTCCATCTCTTTCTGCTCTCTCTCTCTTTCTCACTATCTCTCTCTCTCACACACACTCCCTATCTCTAACTCTCTCACCCAGTATCTCTCTTCCACTCTATTAGTTGTCTCTATCACCTCATTTTTCTCCCACTCTTTCTCCCTCATCGTGTCACTTCCTATATCTCTATATTTCTCTCTCACCCCTCTATCTTTCTTAAGTTGTATCTATGTCTCTCTCACTTCCTCTTTTTATCTCTATACTTCTCCTCTTCTCTCTCTATTTCTCCTTCGTTCTCCCTCCCTCTAGATATTTAAATACATATTCACCTCCCTCTTTCTCTCTCACTCTCTAATATACACACTCCTTGTTTCACCTACCATATCTTTATCTCTATCTCCATCTCTCTATCATTCCCCTTCTATAATTATCTCCCTCTCTCATAATACCTCTCTCTTTATTAATTGTCTTTATCACCTTCTTTCCCTAACTCTTACCCCCTCTGTCTCTAACTCTATCTCTCCTACTATATAGATGTATACCTCTCTATTTTTCCTTCTATGTCTCCCTCTCTCACTCCTCTCTCTATTTTTACCCCTATCTCTCTCTATATATGTTCATATCCCTCTCTCTCTCTCTCCAAATTTTCCTCCCTTCCTTCCTCCCTATACCCTTATCCATATTTCTATCTCTACCTCTCTATCTATTTTTTGCATCTTTCTCTCTCATTCTATCTCTCCATCTCTATCTCTAAACATTTGTGTCCTGTTTATTTATCAATCTCTCTCTCTCGCCCTCTCCCTCTCCCTATACCTTACATCATAAAACTTTGAATGTCTATCTCTATCTCTATCTCTCTCACATTGTCTCTCCATATCTCTCTACCACTATATCACCCCATCTTTTTCCCTATATTCCTCTCTATACATGTCTCATTACCCCTATCACTTTCACTTTTTAAGGATGTTAAGTAGCAGAACAACTTCCTACACAAACCTTGAGAGGAGGGAAATGCAAAAACATTTACAGATTATTATAGTAGTTATAAAAACTTTTAAAAAATAGACACAATAGCATGCATGACACAAGATAGGAACACTATAATTTACGTGGGGAAAACCCATTCCGGAGAAAAAAACCACACTCCAAAAGTAGCTCAATATATTATTCAGCAATCAACAACAAATTACAATATACTTGTGGAGAAATCTCTTCACACGAGTACCACTAATTAGAGATTTAGAGGTAACTCAATAGCCATAACACTCTTAAACACAACCTCTATCTCATACACCTCATATATAGGAGATACAATACAAGAAATCGTCAAACAATACTAAAAAATCATGGGCTAAAGCCACCCAATAAAGTACAACCAACCTTTTATCCATTTTAGATGCCCTATGATGTGTCAAAAAACACATCAACACATGTCCTTCTCTTTGACAACTCGTTTATGTGTTTGATACATTTATATTTCCTATTTTAGGAGTACAAACTTTTGAAGGCCATAACATCTGAACCATGTGTCTGATTGATGAACCATTTGAAGTGTCAGAAATATTGGAAAGTTCTCTATGCCCTCGTTAACTGCTATGACATTTATGCCCACTTTTTAGGAAATTTAGGAGCCTCTAAAGTTCTCAAAATTAAATTTAAACCTTTCATTGCACCCTTGCAAAACAAAAACTTTAATATCTTCAAAACTGTTGTGATCTTGCAACGTAACTTTACCAAAATGCTTATCTAGCCAACCAAAAGATATGGGGATAATTTCACACCATTGCATGATCTGACAAAAACTTACTATAAAATAGTAACATCATGTAAATGCAAGGTTGAGACACCATTTTTCCTAAACTTCTCCCTCTTGTTGAACACGTTGCAAGAGAAAAACTAGTATCAACACAATAAATGAAATTCTACGGGACATGAGGCCCTTATACTCTGAACACCATCTAAACTTATCTATGCTCACAACACTAGTTAAATATTCTACAACATTCATCAAAGTTTCTACCTTAAGCAGCTTGACTTTCCATCTTCCACCATATCTCTAATAAAATGATACTGAACATCAATGTGCTTGGTCCGAGCATGAAATGTTTGGTTCTTATCTAGGCAGATCGCACTCTGACTACCACAATAAATTGTTATTGCACCTTGTTTTATTCCAATATCTAAACATAGACTCTTAAGACAAATGGCTTCTTTACAAGCATGAGTAGCTGCCATATACTCTTCTTTTTTAGTGGACAAAGCAACCACAACATGTCACTTACCCATCCAACCAATTGCACCACCAAATAAAGTAAATACATAAGAACTGGTGGATCTTCTACTATCAATATCATGTGCCCAAGATAAATCCACATAACCATGAATATCAAGGGAAATCATGTCTCCAACCAAATTACCATGATAACACAAAGAATACTCGGAGGTACCCTTCAAATATCTGAAGACTCTTTTGAGTGCATCCCAATGAACTCTACCAAGATTACATATATATCTAGAAAGAGCTCACACAACTTGGGAAATGTCTGGTTTAGTACAAAATATAGCATACATCAAACTTCCAACTACACTCTGGTAAAGCACTCTACTCATGTCTTTCATCTTTGATGGAGATGATGAAAAATCTGAAACTGATAATTTTGTTCTAACGATGAAACGAAATCACACAATCTTGTATGTTGAACCTCTTTAATACTGAATTCACATACTTACTCTAGCCTAGCCATAACTTTATGTTTTCTCTATCTCTTCTAATTTCCATCCCAAGAATGTGTTTTGCTGACCAAGATCTGTCATTTAAAAATTTAGCAACAAATTGAGATTTTAGTTTTGAAATCATACCTTTCCCTTTACCAATGAATAACATATCATCAAGATATAATGAAATGTATACGAAATGATCACAATTCAATTTATAATAAACACAATGATCTGATTTAGAACGCTCAAATCCCAAAATCAACACATATATATCAAATTTTTGGTGCCACATCCTAGAACTCTGTTTGTGGCCATACAAAGATTTCTTCAATTTATAAACCAAATTACTTTTACCTTTTGCCATATAGTACTCTGGTTGGGTCATATAGATATCCTGCTCCAAATCACCATGAAGGAAAGCAATTTTCACATCCATTTTCTAAACCTCTAAATCATAAGCAACAGCAATAGAAAGAAAAAATCTAATGGTTGTCATTTTTGTGACAAGAGAAAATATCTCACCTTAATCAACACCCTCAACCTGAGAGTAGCCTTTTGCAACCAACCTTTCTTTATACTTCTCAATGCTTCGATCTGAACCAATCTTTTTCTTGAACACCCATTTACAACCAATAGGGTTCCTTCCTTCAGGAAATGATACAAGATCCCATGTATCATTCTTTTTCAAAGATGTCATTTCTTCTTTCATAGCAATCTACCTTGATTCTACATCATTCATACCTAATGCCCTTCTACATATGTAGGTTCATCCATATTAATATTGAAAGAAGAAATACATCTTCAATCATCAAGTGAACACCTTTCAGGTGGTTGTCTATATCTTGTAGACCTTCAAACAAGTTGATTTGGAGGTTATTCCTCTTTTGAAGATTCAGAGCTAGATGAGCTCTCCTCAACTTCTTGCCTATGAAGGGGTCTTGACTGAACTTTCTCAGGAGTAGAAGGGAATTGAATCACATCTTCCTACTTAGTTTCTTTTGGTTCCAATGTAATAGAAGGAGACTTAATTTCTCTAATAATAACACTTATATTATTAATTACCTTTTATGCAACAGGGTCCCAAAGCTTGTATCCTTTCACACCATAACTGTAATCGATGAAGATACATTTCACAACCTTGTTCTCCAACTTTTTTCGCTTCTCCTTGGGCACATGTTCATATACCTCTCAACCAAATACTCTAAGATGTCTCAATGAAGCCTTCTGATCTGGCCACACTTCCATAGGCATTTTATCAACAAGAGCTAATGTAGGAGACCTGTTAATCAGGTAGCAAGCAGTAGCAATAGATTCAACCCACAACTTTTGTTCTAGAACATCACCACTTAGCATACTCCTAGCCTTCTCCATTAGTGTCATGTTCATTCTTTCTACAACTCCATTCTGCTATGGATAATGCGGAGTTATCTTCTATCCATTAATACCACACTCTTTACAGAATCCTGCAAAATCATTAGAGAAAAATTCACCACCATTATCAGTCCTCAAACATTTAATTTTACTTCTAGTCTATAACTCAACCATTGCTTTAAATTATTTAAAACAACTAAAAACTTTAGATTTTATGTTTAGAAGGTATACCCATGTCCCTCTACTAAAATAATCAATAAACAAAACATAATTTGTGGATTTTTTCCAATCAAAGGAACATCTACATGACCAAACACATAAAAATGAATAAGATCCAAAAACCCACAAGATTTATGAGAACTCAAGTAAAATTGAATGTATTTTTATTTTGCATAAATGCAATGCTCATGGAAATCAAAGTCAAGATTACAATCATTTAAACCTTCAACAAGGTTTTTATTTTTCAAGTTCCTTAGTTTAATGCCTGCCAAAAAGCCCTAGATAAATTAACCAACTAACATGCAAACAAAGATAAAAAAAAATATTTTTAAACATCTACTAATGCATTAAAATCAACTATCTACTCATATGCATATAACATCCATTAATATGATTTACCATTAACCATCATGAACATAATCACCAAACATGATACGCAAACAAAAATAAAACACAACATAACCTCTGTCTTTCCTAGGGTACTCAATGTCCTTACTCACACTAATAATCATACGAAACAACATCATAATAACAACTAACAAAATACACATTAATTTTATTATTAATTATTCTTTCCATGCACATATGCAAGATCATTTGTAGTCTATCTATGATAAATGGAATCTTCTTCGATTCAACTACCCATTAACCCTATTAGGTCCATTTTAAAGCACCAATACCTAATGTACCTAATCCCAATCACTTACTCATTTTTAAAATCTTTAACTACTACCAATACTAATTACCACATTATTAATCCGTTCCTTAAACCATAATAAACATACGTACAACACTAAATGCATATTCATAGTGCTAATTCTAGTTTCTTTTATTAATGAATCAATCACAAGATATATAGGATACATCCTAATGCTCACCTAATATCATCTACCTTTCCCATGAACATGTAAGGCCCATCTTTACTTAAGCGAACATCACTGTCACTTCATATCGAAGATTTATCTTCTCGGTTCAAAATCTAACTCAACCTGTTGCACATTCCTGCACTCAATTTACACCGCTAGAAGAACACATTAGATCAATCGGATGTTAGATAAGAGCTCAACAAGTTATAACATATGATAACGTTAATTGAGTTAGCATCCTCCACTATACTTGCAAGCGTAAATATATAACCTAGGAAGAGTGAGAAGACCAGACATCTCAAAAAAGACAGACCTAAGGGATGGACCTACAGTATCAGGGGCTCATTGTGGATGGCCTTGCCCAGGTGAATGCACAAAGACTTCGTAGTTAGACTTTAACAAAAACATCAAAACAAAAGTGGGTATGCAACCCTTTCTAGGGTCCCCTACACCAGATAGTTCTCTCATTGACCCACTTAGATGAAATAGAGATGAATTCTTAGACAACTGAATTAAAGACTATTTGCACAATAGGATCCCTACAAAATACCTTAGGGATTTCCAAACACTAACTCCAACAAAAAAATAAACCAATGTGATACCTGGGAACACTAAGATCATATAAAGTGTGAGTTATGAATACATCTTATATAATGAATAAGATAACACCAAGGAAATGCATCCCTAAAACACTCACACCTAAATATTGGTTTCTAGACAAAATTACATACAAGAGAGCATTTAGAATAGTTATTATTTGTAAGGGATGACCTCTAACATATTGAGTAAGCACTATACCTCATGGTTTCTATCCACTCTCTACCTCTAAAGGACAACCACTACTTAACGTTGAATTTAAGGTAACAAGACTATGATCAAAAGATTCATGTACTAAACTAAATATCACAGTTCAATAAGAATACAGGAACATGACTAACCCGATTACAAAGCATACTTTACTAGTTACTTAAGAAAATTAAAAAAAAGGATTCTACTAGATTACTTTCTAAATTTAATACCTATCAACTTATCTAATGAGATAACTTGATATAAACATTATCCCTCACACTGGACAATAACCAGTTGGGTTTAATTAGACATCAACACAATATCCAAGTCAAAACATTAACATCTCACTAACTAAAGTACCCCACACAAAAATGATGCATTATTGTCAATAATCTTACAACTATTATTCAGTCAATACATTTGGAGCCTAAAAATCACCCAACCCCATTTAAGTTACTTAACCCCAATCTAACCCCTAGTCATATATATATATATATATATATATATATATATATATATATATATATATATATATATATATATATATATATATATATATATATATATATATATATATATATATATATATACATATATATATATATATATATATATATATATATATATACCTTTGATCATGAACGAACCAATAAATATGTAGAAACAAAAAATAATCTTCAAGTTAATAGAGTGAAATAAAAATTTACTCTATTATTTTCATTTTCGATGCAAGAAGGATTCTTATATTTACCAGTGATTTAATTTTATTCAAACAAGAGGTTTTCTAAGCTCAACAACTATATGATTGGATAAGTTGCAACCTCTACGAGGGTTAACCTACGTAAAGGTCAACATATGGTCACTCAGTAACCCTTGACCACTTAAAGGGAAACAAGAACTAGTAAATAATGAACATCCACTTGTCTTTCACATAGATAAGGAAATACAAAATTATTAAAAAAATAATAATAATAACTTGCATTGCAAGACATTCCATCCCTTATATATTTATAACTATTTCAATTCAGATGATGAAATCTAATAATTAATCCCCTCTGTTTACCAGTTATTATAAGAAATACATAACAAGATTAAAATATCTAAGTCAGTTATACTTCAAATTTTAACCATAATTTAAGAACAATCATCACTATATATGATCTGATATCACGAACTTATAACACCATTAACCAATTTTCAATCACTAACCAGATATTACAAAAGTTAAACTACCCACGTCTATACTTAAAACAAACTCCATTATTAAATATACCATTTATCCATCACATGAACATAAATATACATACACGTCTATCTTTCTATCTATCTATCTATCTATCTATATGTATATGTATATATGTATATATGTATATATGTATATATATACATATATATAAATATATATACATATACATATAGATATATACATATACATATACATATATATGTATATGTATATGTATATGTATATGTATATGTATATGTATATGTATATGTATATATGTATATATATGTATGTCTATGTATATGTATATATCTACATGTATATGTATATATATACATATACATGTAGATATATACATATACATGTAGATATATACATAGACATATATACATATATGTATGTATATATGTATATATGTATACATATGTATATGTATATATGTATACATATGTATATGTATATATGTATACATATGTATATGTATATATGTATACATATGTATATGTATATATGTATACATATGTATATGTATAAACATATATAAATAGCAGTCGGGGCACATTTTATTTATTGCGCAGTGAATGAGATCGGCGGAGGTTCATTGCCCACAAAGTCTCGGAAACGACCTCCCCACAATGTGTGGTGCAGGCTTCCCACAGTCGTGGGAAATCCTTTCCCCTTTGTTGTGGGTAGAGGCTCCCCACAGTTCGTGGATCGAGCCTCCCCACATTGTGGAGCTCCCACCAAACTAATAAAAAAACATAAAATTTAAAAAAATAAAAATACAAAATTAACAATTAAAAAAAAAATTCTAAACAAAATTTAACCATCAAAGACTAGTAAACCAGTTTTTCATGCCAAAATTTTATGAACCAAAACCACATATTCATCAAATTATTCTTATTCACTAGAAGACTTTTATATATATATATATATATATATATATATATATATATATATATATATATATATATATATATATATATATATATATAATTTGTTCATAGGCAATAATAAGTAAAAACTATTAATCTGGCATTTGACCATCACACAATAGTTTTCCCAAATCCATCATGAGATCATAAAATTTCCTATAAAGAATATGAAGAAGTTGAGAAAATACAACTTTAGAGATCCCAAGAACAACTGTTAGCAAAATACCTATCACAAGAGAAGATTGGAGGCAAAAACACAATAATGGCTCAGAAGATGAATATTATCATTCAGAGAGGGAATCAATTAATGAAAAATTACAATACAATCCTTATAAAAGGATAATAGCAACACTAAAGGTGTGCAACCCTAAAGGGATAATGTGTATTTAATAATTAAAATAATTATTAAATACCTACAATATTATTAAATGCCTAAGTTTACCTTAAGCATGGAGTATAATAGACTAATAATTAAATAAATAATTATTAGGTAATACAAGATAACTCTAACAGTCCCCCTTAAGATAAACTTAGGGAGTAGCTAAAAAACTAAATGCATGAAGCAAATAATGCAACTACATGATGAAGGAAAAAAATTTGGGTCCCGACAACAAAGCTTGATGAGGTACCTAATCACAACCAAATCTCTATGAATAAGAGAAATACAGAAAACCACATTGGAAAAAACTTGTACTCCAAAAAGAGATGGAAAAAGCAAGTGAAGGATTGAAGAAGCCTCCAAACAAGAATGTTCCAACAAGATAGGAACGAGAGTAGCAGAAGAATCATTGAAGCATGAACAACCTGCAAACACTGTTGAAGAATAACTATCAATCTGAAGAACCTCCACTGAAATAGAAGATGATCAGGTAGAAAATATTGTAATCTACATGAGTTCCCTCAAATAACACTACTCGAATCAGATGGCAAACAAAGTCAAACAACTGAACTTGAAGATACAGATGGCATAAAACACCAAAGCTTGAAGAGGTAATCCAATGAACCAAGGAAGCATTAGAACAATAGGAGAAACCCCTCATAATACTAACAAGGGAGAGGGATAGGTACACTAAAAAGAATGGCTAAAAAGAGCTGCATGACGAAGAACCAGGAACATCGAAGGTGCGGAGAAAAGTACATAGTGTTGTGGAAGGAACACTCACTTGACACACATCATGAGGCTAATGTTGTGGAAGGAACACTCATGTGAAAAAGGTAGATGGCAAAAAAAGGCAAACATCAACCCCCCATGGCACTTTATAATGTAGTGCATGTACAATAAAGTACAAGATGTGCAAGATCCCAAGTTTACAATGCATAGTGTCACATTATCTCAGTGTGTTTGCAAAAAAAGAAATGCTTACAAAATTATGTATACAAAGATTAGAAGAGACATAAGGATGGAAATACATAAAGAACATCCAAAGACAAGACATCCTACTCAAAGAAAAAGATCCTAGGACCTGAAACATCCAATGTATTCACCAGAGTGCTAAAAAGTAAAAAACTGAATAAAATGTACCTCGAGCAGAATCTAGAAAGAAAACTCATATGACTAGAAATTTCATAGAACAAGCTTTCCAACGATATAAAGTTTTCAAAAAATGGAGTTCGGATGCTCAAGTTATGTCTCCTAGAGTGCAAATAGGAACTTCTAGCTTTGATAGCAAAAAACACCATCAAAAAAGAAAAATCAAAAGATCAAACCTCCAGATCTGAGGAGAGCTTGAAAAGATCTTTGCGAAGATATAAAGTTTTCAAAAAAGTGCCTTCGTATGACCAAAAGAAAAAAACCCCTCTTTTATGGCATAAATAGTGTTAAAAAAATAAATTTTTTGACGAAAATTTTCTGATGCATTTGTAGGTACAGTCGTATGGATTTTTGTGCCTCGTAAAGAGTGCCAATGAAATAATCATGGCCCAGATGCCCTTGTCATCGAAATAGGTCAAATTATATATCAAAATCACTAGAAATGCCCTTTGGATGCCAACGGTGAGGTCTTTTCTGGCCCAAACTACTCTAAAAAAATTTAATGATTTTCTGATGAATTTCTCAAAATTCATGCCAAAAAAGGCAAAACCAAAAAAAATTGTCTAGAACCCAAATTTGACAAATTTTATATAAAAATAGCGGGTTTTTGGGCATGCTGAGCTCAACAGTGAGGTCTGTTTGAGCCCAAAATGATCAGAAAAAAAAATAGCTACCCCTGATCCAATAAAAAAGCTCTAAAAAAACTAAAACCCTAACCTCCAAAAATCTTTTGAAAAATCAGGAACAAGCAGTAGCAGATGTAGACTTTGATACCATGAAGAAGTTGAGAAAATACAACTTCAGAGACCCCAAGAACACCTGTTAGCAAAATACCTATCACAAGAGAAGATTGGAGGCAAAAACACAATAATGGCTCTGAAGAAGAAGATTATCATTTAGAGAGGGAATCAATTAATAAAAAAGTACAATACAATCCTTATAAAAGGATAATAACAACCCTAAAGGTGTGCAACCCTAAAGAAAACCTAAAGGGATAATGTGTATTTAATAATTAGAATAATTATTAAATACCTACAATAATATTAAATGCCTAAGTTTACCTTAAGCGTACAGTATAATAGACTAATAATTAAATAAATAATTATTAGCTAATACAAGATAACCCACAAATCCAAAACAAATTACAGGCAGGGAAGGATTTCCCTAGAGATTTTCCAAATAGTGAACCACCTAGAAAACCCATAAAATCTAGAATGAATCTTTCTCTCAACAGGAGAATGACAACCAAAATAAATTAAGACAACATGAAATATTAACATATAAAAAGAAGATTTATTTTCAAAACACTCACAAGGATTTAAAAATTCCTACCTTTAATCACTTTCCTGGCAATAATCTTATAGGCGAGAGCTTCAAATTTTCCAGTACCGTCAACACACGGGTAATCCCAAAAAAACTAGATCCAACCTGCAAAGTTAATCTCCAAAACCCTTTGCAAAATTTCTTTCCAAGAACCTTCTTCCCAAAAATCTTGCCCGAAAAGAAAACAACAAGAGCCCCCCAAAAAAAATATCACAGGAAAAAGAAATTTCCCAAATCACTCACGCAGTCACAAAAACTTGGAAAGGCAACATTCCAATGAAAGGTAATTTAAAACCCTTAATAATAAATTCACATGGAGTTAAAATAATAATATTTATTAATTAATAAAATAATATTCTAAGATCAATAAATCAAGCTTTTATTAATTTAAAAAAAAAACAAAAAAAAAACTTGTTCATTCATTAATTTAATACAATTAAGGTATTAATTTATTAACAAAAGATTAATATTAATTCATTATTCCAACTAACTTATTAATTTAATCCCTTAATAACTTTTAAATGTGTAACCATAAACATTAGTAATTAATTTATTAATAGAGAAAAATAATTAATTAGATTGACTTCTTTAAAACCATCATTTAAAGAAAATTTATTCATTATTCCAACTAACTTATTAATTTAATCCCTTGATAACTTTTAAATGCGTAACCATAAAAAATTAGTAATTAATTTATTAAAAGGGAAAAATAATTAATTAAATTGGCTTCTTTAAAACCATCATTTAAAGAAAATTTAATAATTAAAAATTAACCCAACACAAAAAATATAAGCCAACTAACACACACATGACATTACCATAGAAAACAATAATATAAAGTTCACAAGCCAACCACTCATACTCAATTATCCATGTTCTTATCTACATTGATTAGTATCGAATATATCTAATGATACCATTATGGGAAGAATATAATATCACCATACCTCCTTATTTGTAGCTGATCTAGAGGGGTATTACACTTAGACCCTTTTTTCCAATGTGGCCAAGTCTCTGGTGCCATAACATAGTCTTCTTTATAGGTAACTTTTCTTCAAAAGAAAGACCACCCTTAGGTACCCAAAAGCCAAGTCCATCTCCTGAAGGTAAAACCCTCAAGTCTTTTGATGAAGTATCCACAATTTTTTTTTTTACAGAAGTACTATTGGGCAAAAGAATGAAGTTGTGATGTACTTGGGGCTAACTGGGGGTAGTCCAACCAAACTACCACCCTACTACATGGCGCCTCGAGTCACTGGCATGGCACCTAAATGGTGTCAAGAGTTCGGTCAAATTGAGTTCAGCCTATGTGACAAGTTATGTGGCAGCCAAATCACCTATTTTGTCTGTATTTTTGAAATTTTCCACTTCTACTAAATTTTTCTTTGGACAGAATATTTTTTTACATCAAAAAAAATACCCTTTTGTAGAGCTCGAAATCACAAATCTAGACATAATTTTTTTCGTATTTTGATTAATTTTAATAATTTTTATTAATTAAACATTGTGAGTAGGTTTTTTAAGTTAAAAAAGAAGCTGATTAGAAATTGAAAAAAAATACTAAATGATATTAAAAAATGTAAAAATATATTTTTCACTAGATGAGAGAATCTTCTCCAAAAAGGTATAATTTTTTTTTTATAATCATAAATTTAGTAGAGAAAAGATGATGCCGAATGAAAACTACCAAATTCAGCTATTGTGGGCTTTAGAATATTATTACGAAAAAAATATACATCAAATTTTTTATTTTTTTTAAACACTACAAATATATGTCCTCTATTTGCAAAATTAAATTCAGCAAAAAAAAGTTCATTTTCATTTCGTTTGGTGACGTAAACTAGAACCCCTGGTTTTTGACATTTTTCAGCAATAAAAAAATTGTCTTTGAATATATAAAACAAATTAAAAAAATAGTAGACATAAATTTTATTAATATTTCTATATTTGATCAGTTTACATCATTTTGAAATTTAGTTTAGAAAGGTCATCTTTATGTGCTCGAAGTTAAACAATTTTAGTTGTGTTGGCCACTTCTTTTATAAAAGTGTGACACAACATTGTGCTTTTACTCTATTACACTCAACAGTGTATGCCTCTAGCTTATACTATTAGGATTCCCAAAGATACTAAGAGGGGGGCATGAATCAGTATCTAACTGGTATATCAAATTACTTGATTTAAAACATGAAAAGCATATTAAAACTATGTATCGATAAACCAGAAATAATGCAGTAAATAAGAACAATAACAACAACATGAGAAGCACACCATAACATAGTATTTTAACAAGGAAACCCGGTGTGGGAAAAACCTCGGTGGGATTGGTGACCCACAATATTCGCTTACTGGCCAATAAGGGAATATTACTCTTACAATAGGGGCCTGCACATGCAGGAAGGCCAAGTGCCTAGAGCTCACTGCTCAATTACAAAAGAAGTCACACTGACTTACAAAAATGGATTATACTAATCCAATGTCTTGTATTGCTTCAGATTAGCATCTGCTATCCCAAATTAAGTACCGGTTTAAGCTCTACTACAACATAAACCCTTAACCAATAATTCGCATATTAGGTCTGCTACTACTTTTCCATACTTTGCATCTTATCTCTTCTACAAAAATGATCTACAATGATCTCATACATATATGAGTCATATTACAATCCTCCATGTCGGCTTACAAAAGATTTTACAATTAATTACAAAATACATTAATACGAAATTGTTGTCAGCCAGGATGCTGGTATTCTTCCTTTTCGTTGCTGGTCTTCTGTGTGCTGGTGTAGAGTCTACTGGTATCATATAATTGCAAGGTTGTCATCAATGATAATACCTTCAATAACCTACAATTTCTCATTGGAGTGTGTATTTTCCAACAATCTCCCCCTTTGGCATTGATCGCAACACTCATGAGAAAAATTCAAGAATACATCTAAAAACTTTGAAGTCCAAAAATATTTTGCCAAAAAACTGTGTTATCAAAAATGTATGCTCCCCCTGAGCAGATAATCTCTACTTCCTTCTGGCCTTTTTTCTCATCACACTACTCCCACTTTGACATCAATGACAAAGGATGTCATTCACTGTCAATGGAGTCCTTCCTGGATTCTTGTAACCGGTGGGTTACAATCTAAAAGATTTCTATCAAAATCAAATTTATACCATTACTTAATGTTTTGTTGTCTTTTATTGTCTCTTGTGTTCTCTGCACTATACCGGTGACTATGTGCATTTTCTCTTCCGGTGTCTTTAGTCCAAAAACCAGAGCCTCAGATATTTCTTTTCTCAAAGAAATGAGGTATTCTAGTCTTTGACCAAGTCTGCATTTCAAGTCCTTTGCTTTATCCTTTATTCTCTGTTTGTCATTCTCTAACTTCTTGATTTTCTCTTCTAGCTCTGCAATCTTCTTTTCTATCTCCAAAAATGAATCTGATGATCCTATCAAATTGTCAGCAATATTGTTAATCTTATCTTGTGCTTTGCTGTTTTCCTTGTCAAGGTCTTCTGTTAAGACATTTGTTTTACAAGTGTCCTTGTACAGTTTCTTGAAGTCAAAAATTATTTCTCCAAGTTCCGGTAATAGGGTATCCATTTTCTCCTTGTTCTTCTTCACAATGTCCTCAAAGAATTTCTCTTTTTCTTTAATCATTTTCTCTTTAAATGTATATCCTCATTTATTTGATCAACAACTAATATGTTGTCGGTGATGAACTTAGACAATGTGTCTAGTTGACCTAAAGAATCCTTATTATAAACAATGCACTTTGGTGCTTTAAATTTAAGAATTGGAATTGTATCATCAATAGCCTTATAGGCTTGTGCATTACATTATGTGATCTTCTTTATTGAATCCAACAAGAACTCTGTTACATTTGTAGGTCTAAATTCTGCCATAGATGTACCAGATGTTTGTCCAATAGTCTTCACAATAGCCATGCTACCGGTTGTGGTAATTACCTTGCTTGATTTGACCTCTGGTAGGTCAGTCTATGTTTGCATTTCAATAATTAAGGGTTTGGGTCGGTGGCACTATCTCTGTCTGAACATGTGCTTCAACCTGTACCTGTTTCAGTTTCTCTATATGTGTCTCAGAAGGTTTCTCTAAGCTTTCAACTGTCAGTTTCTTAGATGTAGTCTCAGTTTGTACCTCTAAACTCTCTTTAGCCAGTTCTTCTAATGGTTTTTCAGTTGTATCTACTGATTTCTCAGTGGTATCCATTGACGGTTGCTCTGTAAGTGTAGGTTTTTCAATGCTTATCTCAACTTCTACAGCCAGTGACTTAGTAGTCACAATTTTCTCCTTATCTTCAGTGGTTTCTTTGTCAACCACAATATTTACTTCCTATGTGTCTACATTTACAGTATACAAAATTTCAAACTCAGGATTTGTATCCTCTAGTGGAGTCTCTATACCCTCTATGGTCGGTTGACTGTCAGTAGTATCTACTGGTGGAGTATATGAAAGAGGTGGGGGCACATTATCAGTTATTTTCAGGCTTGGAGGACCACCTACCTTACCTTTCCCCTTATCTCTCTCCTTTTGATATACTTTAATAGTCTTTGGTCTGAGTAATTCTTCCAGTTTTTCTTTTTCCACAAAGAATATATCCCATGCATCTGTTGTTTCCTCAGAGACTTCCTTTACTCTACCTTCCATTAGTACTACATGCCGGTGAGCAATGGAGAATACTATCTGGTTTTCTTCACTGATTAGTTTATCTATTTCATCAGTTGAGTTGACTAGATGTACTACAAGTAATTTTTCAATCTTAATTTTCTTGTTCAACTCAACGATGGTTAACCTTCTAGCTTCAAGTCTCCTATACAGATCATTTGGAATTTCATCAACATATTCCATCAAAAATTTCTTGTATACATCTAAGTGTAAAATTACATTGTTCTTTATGCTTTCCTTGCCATCTATAGATAGTGTAGTGTATAATTTGTTGATGTTCTTCAACTTACCATCCTCTATAATTTCACTAAGAAGTTTGTCTATTGGAGAGATATCTTGTTTTACCTTCTTCTTTTTAGGAGTCATTTTCTTTGCAGGAGGCCTTACTGCCTGTTGTTTTGTCTGGTTCTTTTTGGTGTAGGAGAGGGTGCCAGTGTGGGTTTTCTTTTCCTTTCTACCCTTTTAAATACTATCAGTATATCACTCTCAGAAGAAGTTCCAACCAATGAAAGATGAGTTTCCGGTTGAGGTGCTTCCAACTCACTTTCACTTATACCAGTTTGTCTCAAAACATCTTCCTTGATTGCTTTAGCCTGTCGGGTTCCTTTCCTTACGGTTGCTTCAACTTTCTTAATCCTTTTCCTTGATTGAATTCCACTTTCTATTGTTTTAGCATTTCCAAAACTTTCCTCAATAGGTTCCTTGGGTTCTTCAAGGAGGGCTTTTGCATAAGTTTCAATGATGTTGTCATCTATTTCATATCCCATTTCAGTTACCCAGATAGTTGTAGGGACAACTGCCTCCATCCAGATTTCATCTTTCTTGATTACAAAACAAATTTCCTTTTGATATTTATCCACAATAGCTTGTGACAATCTTACTCTAGTTTTCATTCGAGCCTTCAATGCTTGAAAATGTTCATTTAGGTTTTTCTCTCGGTTTTCTCCCATATTGTTCAATAGATCCAACAGTTGTTTTCCTACCGGAATGTCAAAACCAAATTCTCTTGCACCAATACCGGGTACTTGTTTTGTTATGTACAACATCAGACAAACAAGCAAATTTCCAAATCTGAATGTTCCTTTCTTATCTCTTTTAATCTTTCCAAGATTGTCTATCAACTCATCTTTGAGCCATTCACATACATCTATCCTTGCATTATCATTAACCATATCATAGGCACTTTTGATACATAGGCTAGAAAGTGAGTTCAACCTATTTGCATGTGTAGCCTTATAACCTAAGATCATACTAATAAATCTGACATTTATGTCTTTTACATCCTTTACCCTTAGAGACCTTTTGTCGAATGTTGCACCAGTTAAATCCATCACTGTGTCATTTGAGACTCTCTTCATTTTGTTAAGTCTATTACCGGTGGAAGGTAACCCTGTTACAGCTTTTACCACTTCTTTTGTGATTTTATGAATTGAGTCTAACCAGAAAAATTCACCATGTACTCTTCTTAACACAATCCTTATGATATCCTTGGGAAAATCCGGGACACTAAGGATTTCAGTCAAACCTAGGGTGCCCACTATTTTATGTTTCGGCTTGACATTTCCAGACTCATCACAAATCACAGTCCTATACATATTCTTAATCTCATCATCACCTAATTCCTCAATATGACAATGTATATACATCCTAGGGTCTTCAGCATATACTACTCCCTTAGGAATTTGAGAAAATGCACCTATGCTATCATCTTTCTTTGCAATTTTGGGAACCAGTTGGAATACAGGTCTAGGGCGCTTAACAACCTCAACAATAGTAGGGTTTGCAATAAATTCAGGAGTGGATGAAGATGCCATGTCTATAAATACCTCAATCTACCTTAAGGATGAATTCTTTGATGGATTGCTTCACTTCTTCACTAAGAATGCCTTTGCTCAGGAATTTTTCGCACTCTCAAAGATTTGAATGCTTGGTGAATGAAAAAGGAGCCAAAACTCTTGCTTTATAATGTTATTTTCTCCAACTACCACATTTAATGCTCACCGGTTAAGTCACAACTTAACTCATCTGCCGGTATAGAAGTAATTTCAACTTCTCACCATCAACCGAGGGAATAATAGCATGTTTTTCATTTTGTTGCTAAACCCCCAAAGGATTTTCCTTTAGTTAGATGAAGAGTCTCCTGTCGGTGGAGTGTTACTCTATTCTACCAGTGGAGGAATATTTCCATCAACATTTTGATCTGACTTTCTAATCCATTGTTTTAAGAATTCTTGCTTTACCTCTTCAACCTTTTCTTTACCTTTCAAACTAGGACCTTTGGTATTTGTCGGTGGGGACTTGCTTCTACAAAATTTTGCAATATGTCCAATTTTGTTACAAGCATAACAAGTCACATTGTTCTTCTGAATAGCTTTCCCATAACCTATGTTGGTATGTTTTCTGCATTGATTAGATAAGTGTCCAAATCTTCCACAAATATAACATGTTACATTCATTCTCCAATTTTATGAATTATGACCAACTTTGTTGCATTTAGAACATTGACCGGTGGGTGTATTAGTGTTCTGATAATTTCTAGATCTATACTAATTTTCTCTATGACCATACTTGCTATAGTTAAAGCATTTTCCATTGAATTTGTAAGCATTAGGTTGTCTTACCAGTTTGTTATGATCACGATTATTTGCAATACTAGAGTTTTCACCAACTTCAAAGCCAAGTCCGTTTGTATCACCATTACGTTTCTGATTCTTCAGCATGTCACCAAGTTCTTCTAAACTTTTCTTGAATTTCTCCTTGTGTTGATTTGCAGTAGTCGGTTCATTCTCCAAGATTCCTTTCTGTCTTATGAGTTCAATTCTGTCATTTTGTGCATGTATCATATCTGTCTTCAACATATCATTTTTCATGATTAAGTCTTGTGTTTTCATTTCCAGCATCATTTAATCTTCTAACCAAGTCTTCTTCATTCTTCTTTCTATCTTCAATTTCTTTACAGAACCTCATAGTCATGTCTTGCATCTCATTCTTTGTTGTACTGATTTCTTGTCTTATCTTGTTTACCAAATCATTTAGAGTTTCCTTTTCATCTTCATCATTCTGCATCTTTTCACAAATTTCTCTCCTCTTGTTCCTTGCAATAGTAAAATTCTCTTGAAGTTCTTGAATAATATCCTGAGCAGCCTTCAGATCATCTTCAAGTTTGATATTCTTCACCTTTTCTGCATCATAGTTTGAAAGAGTTGTTTCCAATTGCTTTCTCAAGTTTTCCATCTCTACCGGTGTCAAGATCTTCCTCAAGTTGTTAGGCTTTTGAAAATAGAAGACCAGGCTCTGATACCAATTGTTAGGATTCCCAAAGATACTAAGAGGGGGGGTGAATCAGTATCTAACCGGTATATCAAATTACTTGATTTAAAACATGAAAAGCATATTAAAACTGTGTACTGATTAACCAGAAATAATGCAGTAAATAAGAACAATAACAACAACATCAAAAGCACACCATAACACAATATTTTAATGAGAAAACCCGGTGTGGTAAAAACCTCGGTGGGATTTTTGACCCACAATAATCGCTTACTGGCCAATAAGGGAATATTACTCTTACAATAGGGGCCTGCACATGCAGGAAGGCCAAGTGCCTAGAGCTCACTGCTCAATTACAAAAGAAGTCACACTGACTTACAAAAATGGATTATACTAATAAAATGTCTTGTACTGCTTCAGATTAGCATCTGCTATGCCAGATTCAGTAACGGTTTAAGCTCTGCTACAACATAAACCCTTAACCAATAATTCGCATATTAGGTCTGCTATTACTTTTCCATACTTTGCATCCTATCTCTTCTGCAAAAATGATCTACAATGATCTCATATATATATATATATATATATATGAGTCATATTACAATCCTCCATGTCAGCTTACAAAAGATTTTACAATTAATTACAAAATACATTAATACCAAATTGTTGTCGGCCAGGATGTCGATATTCTTCCTTTTCGTTGTCGGTGTTCTATGTGTCGATGTAGAGTCTGTCGGTATCATATGATTGCAAGGTTGCCATCAATGACAATGCCTTTAATCACCTATAATTTCTCATTGGAGTGTGCATTTTCCAATATATACAAAGTGTCGAACCTAACACCTCTTGCAATAACCATATCACTCTTAATCATCTTACATCTTGCATCAGAAAAGACTACCTACACACCTGCATCTATTAGTTTTCTCATAAATAGTAAATTTCATTTTAATCTAGGGATATACAACACACCGCTAATCTTTTTTATTCTACCATCAAGAAACCTGATTCTAACTTTACCTCAACCAACAATGTCTAAATGTGAATCATCAACCAAGTACACCTTACCTCCATTAAATTCTTCAATTCAAAAAACTAATCTTTATTGGAAGTCATATGAAAAGATGCACCTAAGTCAATTAACCTTGCATCATTACCTGCATGAGTAGCCAAAGTTACAATGAATGCATCACCATCTTCCTTCTTGGACTTAGAATCAGAATCAAACATCTTTTTCTTCTTCTTTTCTTGTTTGCAGTTCTTAAGGATTTGACCTAGTTTACCGCAATTCCAGCATATAACTTTGGACTTTCCACAAGATTTGGATCTCCCTTTGGATTTGGACATTGAACTTCTCATTCTTCTTGCCCTTTTCCTTAGGTCTTCCATGAACAGTTAGGTCTTCCTTCAAACTAATGGATACCTTCCTCTGCATATCTTCACCAAATAGAGCACCCACCACATCTTCAAACTTCAAAATAGAAAAAGTACTATTGATTGACATAACAAGAAAATCCCATTAATCAGGCAAACAACAAAGCAAGATCTGGAATTTCTCCTCTTCATCCATCCTAACACCAACAGATACCAATTGAGCCACCAACATATTAAATGCTTCCAGGTGAACTTTAATTCGTCCACCCTCTTCCATCTTCAAGGAATGCTATGTCTTCCTCAAGAAAATCTGATTTAATAAGGATTTCATTTGATACATCTCACCAAGCTTAGTCCATAACCACTTTGCAATATTCTCTTCGTGGATATTGATTAGAAAAATCTACTAGGCATAATCTGATTAGACCCTTGGCCTTTCGGTCCATGACATCATACTGAGCAGCAGTAGTAGGATTTGTAGGTCTTGAGACGTTTGCATCAACAACTTCCCATAGATCTCGATCTATTAGTAGATCTTTCATCTTTAGCTTCCACATCTCAAAATTACTACCATTAAATTTCTCTGCCTCTATTCTCTCTGACAAACTTTCCATCTGAAAAGTCCTGCAACAAGATCAAATAGTGTCTTCTGCACAAGGTCCCACTCAAATCTGGATTAGTTAAAAAAACCCAACAACCCACAACTGAAACCAAAGGTGATCAGGCTCTGATACCACTACCAAGGAAATTAAGTAGCCGAACAACTTTGTACACTAACCTTGAGAGGAGGATAATGCAAATTTTTTTACAAATTGTTACAACTGTTACAAAAACTTAACAAAAATAGACACAATAGCATTCATACCACAACATAGAAACACAATAATTTACATAGGGAAAACCCTTTTCGAAGTAAAACTCCACACTCCAAATGCAGCTCAATATATTATTCAACAATCAACAACAGACTATAATATACTTGCAGAGCAAGCTCTTCATAGGAGTACCACTAATTAGATATTAGAAGGTACCTCAATAGCCATATGACTCTTACATACAACCTCTATCTCACACACCTCATATATAGGAGATACAATACAAGAAACCATCAAACGGTATTGCAAAACCATGGGCTAAAACCACCCAATATAATAGAGTTGACCTTATCTCTATTATAGATGATCTATGATGTGTCAAAACACACATCAACGTGTGTCCCTGTACCTTTTACAGCTCATTTACTTGTCTAATGCATTGTATATTTCCTATTTTAGGATTACGAGCTTTTGGAGGCCATAACTTGTGAACCATGTTTCTGGTTGATGAACCATTTGAAGCACCAGAAAGCTCGTTAAGTGCTCGATCACCTCAAAAACCTTCCTCCATTTCTTCCCACTTTTGAAGAAATTTTGAAGCCTCTAAAGTCCTCAAAATTCAATTTAAACCTTTCGTTGCACCCCTCCAAAATGGAAACTTTAATATCTTCTAAACTATTTGTGATCTTGCGACATAAATTTATCAGAATGCTTATCTAGCAAACCAGAAGCTTCGGGGAGAATTTCGCACCATTTTGTGCTCAAACAAAAACTTACTATAAATAGTAAATCATGTAAATACAAGGTTGAGACACCATTTTTCCCAACACACTATTGCCCCCTATATCTCTCCCTATTTCTATCCATATCTCTCTCTTTCCCTATTGCAAGCATTACATTATCTTGTTGGTAATGGAGCTTGATTATCTTCTTAATTTAGATCTTTTGGTTGTTCTTGGATCTTGGTCTGTCAACTAACCTAAATTATACTACCTAAATATATGCAAAAATACCAAAATTTCCCTAATTGACCTTTGATACCTTTTTGGAGTACCCATTGCACACCAAGGTTCAATTGCTAGTAAGTACCAAGTTAAACATGGAAGCTAATAAGTTGGTTGATTGTTTGGCCAATAAAGGGTGTATTTTGCTTGAGGGTGATCATGTTTTTAGTAGAGAAGAGTTTGAACATGATCATGAGATCACAATCATTGCAATAAGTGATGTAAGGTTGTATTTAAATCCTCACCAATGTGAAAGTTTATAGTTCTCCTTTTAGGGATGAGGGTGATTGTCACAAGGTCCTTCTAAATCTTGTCCCTACCTGTGTGAATTTGCATCAAGGAGGATCTCTTTCCACTGGTGCTACATTCAGTTTCATGTGATTTGTGGAGGTTTTCCTAGTTATATATTGGGAATTCGAGTGGTAATCATTTGTATTGGGTTTTCTTTGGGTTAATATTTGTGGCTTTTGTTTTCTCCTAGAGATGATTTTTAGACAAGTATTCTTGTGGAGGAAAGACAATGTTTTTTTACTGTGGAAGTGGTTGTTTACAAAAAAGGGTGTAGCAAAGGAAACATGGATTATATTCCCCTGATCATGAGGATTTTAATTTCCTTTAATAGATGGAAATTTCATCTTTGGGCCCATATAGAGAAGATCACCTCAAGTACATCTTTAAGTGGGACTATTCAAAGATTCACCATATAATTGCTATTGTTACTAGGGAAGAACTTCTAAATGTGAATTCCCCTCGCAATCTCTATCCTTCCTAGTAGGTGTCTTATTTTTGTTCAAATTCCTTTGATATATTGCATAGTTTTGGGTCTTTGTTGCAAATTGGTATGCAATTTATCAAAGAATATTTCATCTCATGCAAAGATTTGGAAAGGGTGGTTAGGAGACTATTTCTCTGCTTTGATCTATGCTATTCATTGTTTGCTTTTGTATATATCCTACTCACACAAACTAAGTTGCATCCTACAGAGGAGGTGCGATAGTGATGGAAGATATATTCAATGAGATGCAAGTTTATATATGGGTTTTTGTAGGGACTAAGGGTTCCAAGGAGGGATAAGGAGGAAATTGGACAATTTCTTCCAATCTATGATGGTTTTGTTACTCTGTTTTTAGTATTGGGGCCTTATCAATGTATACTTCGACATCCCTTTTGTTTCTTGTTGTCAAGATTTTGATAGGTGGTTTTTTGAAACACCTTGGTTGTCCATGTTAAAAAATTTAGTGTTCTCAGAAATGGATGTATAGTCTTTGGTCTAGACTTGCTTTTGTGGGTACTTTGCTCCTTTGGCAAATGTATTTATTTCAATTATGTATTTGTTTCGTTTATATAATATATATTTGAAGCTTTATGTCTTTTATTGAAAAATAAAGAATAATTAAATGATTAAATTCTAATGGACAGTTTCAACACAAATGAACGATCGTGCATCATTTTATATTGTCGATCTTGTAATAAACGATTGCGATTGACTAACATGTTGCTATTACACTGTACAAAAGATCTATTTTGAAGCCAAAATAACTTACTACCTTTACAAACCCATCCCGTCCGCATTAATCCTGCCCAAAGTTTAATTTTTAAAACTCTTTTCTCCCGCCCGTAAGTTCTCCAACCGTAGTAATACATGGGTTTATGATTGGAGCAGACGCAGCCTGTGCCCAAATGGGAGGTCTCGAACCGGGATAAATGATGGAAATGCTTTGAAAGGCATTCATGTAAAATGGCATTGTTGGCGGATACACAGAAAATGCATTTGCTTAAAATGATTCTGCCAGACTCCGCACTGTTTGCGTGACTCATATGGAGAGGCTTTTTCGAGTATTATAGTATAATTTTCAATTTTCTTTAGAAGATGAATAGTTTAATTTCAATTATTGTCAAGAATATGCAACACAATAAAGGTTGAATAAAAGGAATGCTAATGAGGATGTTATTATAATTCTAATGGATTTCTATTCAGTTTTTTAATATTTTTATCACATTTTATTGTGATTAGGATGTGTTACTAAAGCTTTTTATGAGATAATTGAATTTAATTAATAGTTTGAATTCTTTTTTGCTACATTACTTGGCATCTAATGTTGCAAGTGTGTCTTCATATTTTGTGTCTTAAGAATATGTTCTAAGAAATTAAGTGTTCGCTTTACAATTTACAAAAGTATATTTAGACAACTAAAATTTAAACACCATCTTTCAACACATCATGTGTCATATCCTTTATAACTAATCATCTGTATTTGATTAGGAGAGAGGACCTCTAAGTAGTTGAGCACCCTAACTTCACGCTTCTCAAACCTTACATGAAAATTTCAAATCACTCCCAATTTTTTATAGTAGCTTACTTGGAAATCCTTCTACTTATAACTCAGGTTTCAAGGCCACATCATCAAATATGATGCCACATTAGCATGCTTTTTGCTAAGGTGTCCAAAACAGCCCCAAAAAAAGGTGAGACCAATAGTCGTACAAAAGGGGGGCCCATACTTGTGCAGTTGATGTGGCATCACATGATTGGTTGTTTTTTACAACTAAGGATACATTTGATTCAATTATGGGTATTAAAGTCACAACTATTGTGCAATATTGTCAAAAAATTAGACTTTAAATCAACAAGTATGGCTATTAAATCAACAACTACTATCACAACAACTAGAATGCTCTCAACTACTGGGTCATCTCTCCTAATTATGTTATTTTCTTTTTACAATAAATTATATGAGCCCAAATTATGTGAGGGACATCATAGATACAGCATGAATACTCAACAATATCACCCCTAGTAGGGGTTCGAACCTTGGTGGCAAGAATCATGACACCACAACTTAACCATCACATTATGCCATTATCAACATCATAATCCACACTTGCTCTAGCCTACGAATTTCATTAGTTTGCCTTATATATAGCTAATAGAGATATCATTCAAGCAATAACTAGAATCCAAACTTAAATATGATGAGCGAAAGAGATAGGGTTTCAGATTTCTCTAGCAATGTCACTACAAAAGAAGAAGAGGATTCAGATGGCGAGGGGGGTGAAATTGCAAAAGGAAAGGTGGTTTCAAATGGCAAGCGGGGTGGCATTATTGGAGATTTCGACCTTAGGCTAGGAAGGGGATTTATCTCCTCACCCTTGTTTCTTTTTTGCTTCATACTTGGACTTTGGAAGGGGTTTTTATCACACGTGGTTGGGTCTACTAGTTTATCACTAGTTTCAATTAGGAACATCCATTCTTAGGGTTTGAAGGGATTTGATGGGGGAGCCACTACTTCCCATTTTATTCCTCCTATTCAAGTTTTAAGTTTTGTATCTTCAAGGGAGCATGGCGTTCAATCTCCTAGTGTTGATAGGATATCTTCTATGGTACCCCTTGTCCCTCCCTTAGCTTCTTCAGTTCTACTTTCAGAGTGGTCTTTGCTTCACAAAGTGTTGATGGGATTTTCTATGGAGCCCTCTATTCCTTCCTTTTTTTTATTTTAGTGCTAGGCTCAGAGTTGTCCTTGCCTCCTACCTTATTTATGGATATCTAATGACTTGGTTGTTAGATCTTCAATCAAGGGCTATAGATTGCTAATTTTGAGTGACTCTATGATTTATGAGGTTGGATTTTGCTGGACCTTTTCTCCTTTTCTTTTGTTTGTGGGTGGGCTTTCAACTTTTTTTTTATTAGATGGGATTATTGCACCTTCATCTAGTGTCCACCTATGTAACTTGGTTTTTCTTAGGTTAAAATGATAGTTACTCTCACTATTGGTTTATTGTGTTTCTACTATGAGGGGACTAAATTGTTGTCATTATATCAATCATTACTCATTCCCCTCTTGAGCTTGATTTTGTTCTCATGGGAACTGCTAGTGGCTTGATCTAGTAGTGGATGGAAGTGGCTGATATGCCTTTTGTTGTTTGCACATGTAAGAGGTCTCTTAAAATTCCTAGATGAATAGGCTTAATTATTTCTTACTGAGGGGTCATGTGCACTCTCACCTTAATTGTCTCTTATTGAGGGGCAATGTGCACTCTCACCTTAGTAAGTTTAAGGATTGTAACCTTAATTCCTTTAAGGTGTCTATTGAAATCCTTTAGACACATACATGCTATGCAAGAGAAGAAGGGTTTTGGTCAAAAGTTTTTTCTCCTAATTTTCTCTAACTTAAAATCTCTTAATTAAACTAAACAAAAACAAAAATAATGTACGAAAAAATATCTTCCTCTACATTCTTATTTTTATCTACGACCAGTATCCATGGTTTAATATCTAACTCTAATCCTCTTGATTTTTTATGAAAGTTGTTTATTTTCAATTGTTGTAATGATATGTGTATTATATCTAATTTCTTAATATAAAAAACAATATTTACAATTTATTTGTAAACTGAATATAGATAAAAGTAAAATTTTCTAACAACCCTCGCTGGGCTGGTGGCTCGCAGGCTTCTTGCCATTTATGGGTTGTCGTGCTCGCAGGTCTCAATCAAAAAAAAAATTCTAACAACAATTGAGAGTTAATTGCTATTGTTATTGTTAAAAATTGATTGCCAAACTTTCTCGAATCCTTTTCCATTAATATTTCTATGAAAATAGGCATTTCATGCAAGTAAGCTATTGCATATTTTAATGTTCATACCTCTTTAAAAAAGAAATTTTTTAAACCATGCCACCATTGTAAATTTATTAGTTTCATGAGAAAGAAACAATCCTATAATACCAAGTCAAATGCAACAAAATTTTAAATAGACCTTGGCCAACAAAAAAAATATGTGGATATCTATGCAAGGACAACACAGATGATTTTATTTTTGATCTTACAGATTTAAGAACTACATCAAATATAGCCAACTTGCAAACTAAGCTCAGAAATAAAATGTTTTATTTTAAA
Source organism: Cryptomeria japonica (assembly GCF_030272615.1). NCBI lineage: Eukaryota > Viridiplantae > Streptophyta > Pinopsida > Cupressales > Cupressaceae > Cryptomeria > Cryptomeria japonica. The sequence goes on along the minus strand of NC_081413.1, from coordinate 194,910,897 downwards.
GCACAATTTCGGCTTGATTATGGCGAAGAAACAAGCATTCACAATCTTCTATTGTGCAGGAAAGGAAATAAAAACTTCAAAATATCAATAAATCCCTTGAAGTATTTCTTTCTCCACCTTTCTATGACTGAAAGCAATTACACTACAATACTCGAAAAGCCTCAACGCAAGCAATGCGGAGTCTGGCAAAATCATTTTAAGAAAATGCATTTTCTGTGTATCCAGCAACCATGTCATTCAACAAGACTACATTTCATTGAGATATACTGTTAAACATGTCACGCACCTTGTCTATGCTTCCACATTTTAAATGCATGCCTTTCAGAGCATTTGCATCATTTATTCCGGTTCGAGAGCTCCCATTTGGGCATAGGTTACGTCTGCTCCAGTCATAAACCCATGTGTTACTGTTGGAGAACTTACGGGTGGGAGAAAAGAGTTTTAAAAATTAAACTTTGGGCGGGATTAATGTGGACGGGAACCATGGTCAGTAACGGCGAACAAGATGGGTTAGGGGATCCACAATAGCAACGAAAATGTTGACGGTGATTGTTTGCAGAATAGAAACGGACGAGAATGAAGGTTGGAGGAAAGAATGGGCCCAAAGCACACCTAAGCAGTCAAAGCTTAATGTGTTGTTTAAGCCAGCCCATCTATTCTCATTCTAAAATTATATGTGATCTTCGTGGGATTGTAAAATTTTAGTAATTATCATGATGATAAAGCTAATGAGAAGAGATCCCTTGATAAGTACTTTGTTTAGAATTGAACCAAGCTAAATGTTGTGATAATTCTTTGGGATCATAGTTTTGTAGCAATGATCATTTTGATAAATTCAATGGGAACAGATCTCTTCATAAGTAGTCTCTTAGATTTGAACCAAGCTAAAACATTGTGATAATTTTTTTGGAATTGTAGTCTTCTAGTAATTGTCATAATGATAAAGCTAATGCAAAGAGATCTCTTGAGATATACTTTCTCGAGAATCAAATCAGGTTAAATTTTTAAATTTACTAAAGCTAAAAATCAAATTATTTTTTATTTTCTTCGTTTACTAGATATATATAAGTATATATAAATTTTAATTTTTAATGAAAAAATTATTTTATAATCTATCATTCATTATTTCACTAATTATTTTGCTATATTTTTACATTTATAAAGTACATGTATACTCTTATGTTACTTTTAATTTGCATGCCACTTGCACACTCTATGTTCCCAAGCCCCTCGTCATCAATATGGTGGTGGAAAAGACTTTTAGCATAGGCATTTTGCCTCTCCGCCACATGGTGGCTCTGCTTTTAGGTGGAACATGAGAGGAGTGGACCCCTTGCCTAGTGCTAACACAGGTTGGCTGGACACCAACATTGATTCTAGTTGGTCAAGATCATCCAAGTGGCTTCCACGATTATCACTGGCCATTTCCTCGGCCAAGATGGAGACTAAGAAAGAAGAAGATGCTACTGCAAAGGAGGGGTGGTCCCTTTCAGATGATACTCCTAACCCCGCTATTGTATGGGGTCATAAAGATGATATTGATCCTTCATTGCCACCGTTGGCGAGTGCTTTAGCCGCTATAGGTCATTTTTTGTATTTATGTTTACGAGTGTTGCCCATGTTTATGCTTTAAGATGTTAGTCCAAGCCTTTCTCGTATGACTCTTGAGGGGTGATCTCATATCCTCCTACCCATTTTTTGTGAATAGTGTACCATTTAATATATTAATGGAAATGCCTATTTATAAAAATTAATTTTAAATTTTGGTTGCTAAATTTTGAATGGAACAATTACAACTTCAACCTATGACTTTATATTTGTTGCTAGGGTGCTTTATAACTCAGATACAAATTCTCCTATTGACTATTCCATTTTGGTTTAGTTTGTGATTCATGTTCTAATTCCTCACTTGAGCCATAATAAAAGTGCTTAGGGGATACTAACTTTTCTTGGGATGATATGCTCCTATATAATATCTCAATATCTTTCATTTTTATTTTATTTTTTATTTTGTGGTAAACTAGACTTCTTGAGATGGAATACCACTTTGGATATCATACCTAATAGGTAATGCAAACTTTGTCAATACATGTGATGAAGCCAGTTGACCTTGGTAATAAAATTTGCAACCCACATTTATTTTATGTCTATTGATGATAGATTTGTATTTTTTTCTCACAACTGATTTAGAGGACTAGATCAAAGGAGAATTTCTAGCTACATGTTGGCATGATTCTAAAACTTACTAACAAAGATAAAATTTGTGTATTCAATTAATTTTTCATCTTTATTTTTTGCATAGCATGTTAAAAATGGGTGTTTGCTATACATAGTGCAGGATTCGTTTCACAACTCTCTAACAAATCTCCAAATGTTTTTCACCAAGAAAGAGACCATGGAAACAAAATTATAAATTTCAAGATGTGTATGCGTGTGGTATATTCATAAAAATTTACAAAACTTGTCTACACAACGTAGAAAGAGAGGAGCCAAATATTGAACCTCCTATTAAATGTTTAATAGATAGGGTGTTGTGGTGAGATTTTAAGTAGACGTGTAAAATCATAGTATATCATAGGCATATTTTGGTTGAGAAATAATTATCGCAAAATTATTTTAATTGATATCCATCCAAAGGAAGTAATGTAAAAATTATAATTCTATCATAGAGAATGTGATATCTATAGTTGATTATATGAATTCTATCATGGTGAAGAACTATAAATTTGATGAACATGTCATTGACAGAAAAAACTAATAAGAGAATCTATTCACATTTATTTATAATGTATACAACAGGGTCATAGTGATGTTGGGTGAAACAAGGAGAAAGAACAAAGGAATCCTTCTTGATATACTAAAACAAAAGGGATTTTTAGAGACCATAGAGGTATTTCAAAAGTATAGATACCGAGGAAGAATCATGAGTAAATTCATATTGATGTTTCATATATATTTTCTCTTGTATATTACCATGAGGAAATGTAACTTTAAATTAATCTGATATATATGGGTCAATTATATGTGTTAAAAGTGAAGAGAATAAGGAATATGCATTTCATTTTGGAAAAGACAGTGAAATTATAGATATAATCTTAAAAATCTTAAACATATGCGTAACCAAGATCTTTTTATGAGAAAATAAGCTATAAAACTATAAATGAAACAAAGCAATTATAGACCCATGATTCAAAGTGATGTGGAAATGTCAAGATGAAATTATTGTGTTAGGAACTCAAAGAGATGTTGTAGAATAATGGGTACATGAAACAAAGTGTACACGAATGCCAACCTATGCAGGAGTGTCATAATGTATGTCAAATAATGAAAAATAGAAGCTAGGTAGTGATTTTTTAATAAACTAAGGATAGGATAGAAGTGCCAAATCCAACCAATATAGTGTGACTACTAGCTAGTCTGAAAATAGCAAAAATATCTAGCTTTTAAGGAATGCTCCACCCTTTAAGGATGGGGATACTACCTCTTAAAGAAGGGAACACCTTATCATCATATTCTAGCAAAACTCACTTATTAACCTAAGAAAGATTAATAAAATTATGGGAAAAACCTACAACTATGTAAAAATAAATATCCCACTAGGAAAATAAAATCCTACATTAATATCATGTTTCAGGTTGTTAAATATGATGATGAAGGGTTCCAAAAAAATAAAGTCATGTTAGATACCCATGTACATGATTATCTCCACTAAATAATAAGAAGTCCCCTACCAAAATAGGTAAGTATACCCCCTGATAATAGAAATAAATAACGTTGAATGACTAAGAATGCCCCACAATGTGTAGAGATATTAGTAGAAGCTCAAAAATAGATATGGGAGATGGTCCACTATCCTAGAACAATGTTCCTCCCCTTATGAAGAAACAATGTCAAAGTTGCATGCATGACATCATCCCATTGCTAAAAAGAATATGTAAGAAGAAAACTCAAAATTAATGATTTCTTTGAACTCTGATCTGTTGGAAATATGTTGGATTTGTTTAAGTGTTATCATTGATGTCAATATTGTATCCCGGTTGGAGACTATATCGGTTAGTCTTGGTGATCTTCTTGGTTTCAGTGGTGATTCTTATCCGATATGATCAGATCTCTGGAATTGGTTTTGGATGCTTATTCTAGATGGTTACATGCTTGTTATATTCTGTTGGTTCATGATTTGGTGCTTAGGTTGTTATCACTTTTGGTATTTACCGGTACGGGCTAGCTTTTAGCTTCTGCCTTTACCAGCTTGCCTCTAGCTATCCCGGTTAGCTTTACCAGTATGCATTCTTTGGTGACTTGGTCAATGGATTTTGGGTTCGGTTTATGGAATAGGTTTCTATCATGTTGAAGGTGTTTCTTGATCGTGTCTTGAGAATTTGGTGACTTTGCATTAGATGGTGTGTTGTTATGATGGTCCTATTTGGATCCGATTAAACTTTCTTTTATTTCACTGAGGGTTTCTACCAGTTGGTGAAGCGTGTTGGATTTTGGTCTTAGAGGAATTTTCGGTGGATATAATTGTTTGGATACTTGAATTAGGTCCATGTTATGTAATGTAAATCATAATATTTGTCTGGTGGTATCGTGTGATGTAATTTTTGTAATTATGGGTTTATGGGTTTAGGGTTTAGTCGACCTTGTAAATAAGGTTCATGATCTATATTTATAGGCGACTTATTCATGTAATTGATTGTGATGGATTGTTATGGGATGGTTTTGTGTGCATTATTAGAGAAATTTTGTATTGCCTCTATCTCTCATTTAAAACTTTAAATGAGGCTTCTATCACGGAAGAAGGGTCTACAAGTCACGAAACTCTCCCATTCATCATCAACACTGTTGAGACTCTTGTTTCTCCATTTGAGGAATTTGATGAAGATGGGTCATAACAAGACATATATTGAGAGTATAACCGATTCCCATGACTATGAATTCTTATCCATCCAAAGTTGTAGCACATATTCAACATTTAGAGCCTATGAAAATCAATCACCTATGGATGATGGCATTGAATATCAGGACATACAAGTTGATCAAAAGTCAATCAAGTATGTATTTGACAATAGGATCTGCATGATATCAGCAACATCTCCTCCTAATGAAGACATAGACAGGTTTGTCTTATATATCTATCACAAAGTCAATTTTGTTATAGATCTAGACAGAACCGCCTACTTTGGAGAAGCAAGCTCCTTTGCTAATATAGAAGATGTGGATGAAATAGAAAATGAAACTACATATAGACTAGATAATCTTCATATAGATCAAGAAGAATCAGTATTCCTAGTAGAAGAAACTGAAGAAATCAACATTGGAAATTTTGAGAATGTACATAAGGTTCACCTAGATAAGCCTTTAAACCCCATGAAAAAAAAATGATTTATTTAATTCTTTATGCGACAACCAAAAACATTTGCATGGTAGTATGCTCACATGCCAAGGCTGGACCCACAATTGGTCTTAGATCATTTACCATTTCTACCGAGAGTGAAACCATACAACCAAAAGTTCAGGAAAATGCACCTTCAAATAGCCCTGTTAGTCAAAGTAGAGTTATAGAAATTGTTAGATGTGCCTTTCATTAGACCCATAGACTATGGAAAATGGATTTCAAACTTTGTACCAATGAATAAACCCACTGGGGGCATACGAATCTGTACTGACTTCGGGACCTAAACAAAGCATTTCCCGAGGATGATTTTTCGCTTCCTAATATAGATCATCAAGCTTTGCAGTATTTGAACAGTCAAAGTAAGTTGAATTAGAGACATGTGAGATTGGTAGAATTCTTGCAGAGCTGCACCTTTGTGTTGAAGCATAGAAGTAGAAAATCTAACAAAGTTGTTGATGCATTGAGTAGGAGAAGGAATTTACTGACTGAAATGAGAGTGACAGTATTAGGTTTTCAAGATTTGAAGACCTTGTATGATGAAGACCCGGATTTTGCAGAACCTTAGAAAGCATGTAGAGAACCAATTATGGTTTATAGGAAAAAATGGTTGGATTATTTCATTCAGGATGGGATGTTATTCAAGGGAGTTCAGTTGTGCATACCTAAGAGTTCCATGAGAGAGAACCTAATAAAAGAGAAACATAGTGGAGGTTTAGCTGGACATTTCTCTCTCTCATAAATGTTGAAAGAATTTTAAAGCATTTATCAAAATTGGACAAGCCCTTTATAGCTGGCAAAAACCCATGTCCTACATTTTACAATCTTTGAGCTAAAAATAAAGGGTCTCAAATAACTTATTAGTGTGATATAGAAAATTCATCGAACACATCTAATTGTTGGATTAACTATGTGATTTACATTCTTCCATAGCCAATGCTATACCTGTTTTAACATTGTACCTATTCTCCTGCACTCATTTTGAATAAGTATGTCAAGTTTTAAGCTTTTCTCTTCTTCGCTCTCATATCATATCAAAGCGGGTGTTTTACTATGCGATAGGATATTAAATGATGGATGATTCTATGGCATTGCTTAGGAATGAAAAGGATGTGCAACATATATTGACTGCTATATGTTTCTTATGACGCGTCCGAACATGTAGAGGCTGTCTATTTGGGTGGGCTTTAAACCAAACATATTAAGTCTAGAGAATGTTAGTCAACTTTGAGTGTTTAACACTTTTAAGTAGAGAAATATATTTTTAGTGTGACCACACACCTTAAGCAACATATTAAGTCTAGAAAATGTCAGTCAACTCTGAGTGTTTAACACTTTTACGCTAGAAATCAAAGCTTAGTGTGTGAGATTTAAACCCTCCATCTAAATTCTACGACATGTCTAAACATCTGAAAGCATTGAAACGGTGAGAAGAGACGTTATGCTATGCAGAAGTTTAAAGATGCATTTGCCATGAATGACTTGTGATTAAGAAAAGTTCACTAACGCATCTAAAAATTTTATAATATACATTTACTAAGTTAAAAATTTAAACGAAATAATACATTAGATTTCTACGCTTTAAAACTTTAATTGTTCTCTCTTCCTAACTAATATGCTTGTCATCGCTTACATTCATGGAGTCGCACTCGTCCACCACTTTGGCCATCAGGCTCCTCCCATGGCCGCTTATTATTATCATTCATTTATTAAATGGCTTAAAATGTTCATATCTTATTAGTTCCTGCCTTTCAAGGAACTATTGTCGAGGGCATTCGTTATCTTTCCAATAGTTCCTATTATCTCCTGCCAATCACATTGCAGATATAAAATGTTTAGTTCCTAGAGTTCCTTATTTTGTAATGTTTAAGTTGTTTTATTTAAACAATTTTTAACTGAAATGCATAAATGAATGAATTCTATGGCTTCTCATTGAATTAAGTTTTTAAAGCGTTATACTTGCCTTCACATGGAACGAAGCGCGCTTTGGCTGGTGCATGCAGGGCTGGAATGTTTGGCATTCTGTAGATGGCGGAGATGGAGACAGTACAGAGCTAATGCAAGAAGAACTGTAAAGCAGGGTCGTCAAAACAGGGCAAGCAGTTGGCATTTGGGGCTGAGGCGATACGACATGGAGGTGCGTCTGCAGACAGATGGCTATCGAGGCTTTCCTTTTGGGCATGCAGGCCAGAACAACTGTTGTTGCGTCGGTGGGAGATGGTAGTGTAAAATAATATTTATAAACACATGATGTCGTATTTTATTAGCATTGGCATTTACGACTGCACCTGTAGCTTTGGCAGGTTTTTGTGGCGATGAAAAAGGGTTGTAGACAGATGGCTCTTAGGGTTCGGCCAATAGTGTGGCTTGCTTTTTGCTATGTCAAGACTACGCTCAAGTCTAATTCCCAATTTGGCAGGGATATGTGCTCGGGTGTTAACCATAGTCTGGAAGGTGGGAGCATTGGCAGCCTGTAGATGGTCGATGGGGAGGCAATGCAAAGCCCAATGCAAGAGAATGCTTGGATACAGAGGAAAGGGGTAAAAACTAGATCTCGGTTAGAATTTGTTGCACAAAGTTGGCATTTACGGCTGCACCCGTGCGACATGGAGGTGCAGAACGGTAGCTTTGGTGGGGTTTTGTCGCGAGGAACAAAGGTTGTAGACAGATGGCTCTTAGAGTTTCCGTGCCAGAGGACCCGTTGCTACGTAGGTGGCAGATGACAATGAAAAAATATTAATAAACGCAGGATGCAAAAATTTTAGCATTAAGCTGTTCTGGAGCATGCCTTGGCCTTTTTAACTTCAGCGATTCTTCAGCGAAATATGCTGTGTTCTGGTATTTACGGGAGCAAAATTTTCCCTTTCCTGAATCTGTTTGAATACTTCTTTAGGGTAGGATATACAATCCGAAATCTTTCAAACAGACCAGCATATGCAATGTCTACCCAGTTTTATGCAGCATTTCACAGTTATCAAACGATAAATACAAGACTTATAAGTCCACATTTATCGTTCAATGCAAAACTGAATAAACATATTGCTTACCACACCGAATTCACCCAAAAATAATGGCCCATAAGAAAATTTTCCCAGAGCATTTTTCAAATAGTCAAGAGTGGGCGATGCCATGGTTGAGGAAACAAAAGGTCAACTGACCCATCAGATTCCTTATCATATACACAACCAAGAACATCCTATAAATTTTTCTTTGTCGTTATCTCTTTTGCAAAAAAGTATTCCTCTTACCTGTTGCTCTACTACCTCGGTTTCTGGTTTGATCAATGCCATGAAGACGGTTTTTTGAAAAGTTTCTGAATATTTGAGTAGTTCATTTGCAGCGTCCTTTTTCTCAGCCTCCTGAACGATTCCAATGAATATCACTGTTTAAAATTCAGGTGGGAAACTTCTGAAAGTAATAAAAGGAATTTCTTGTAAGATCAGTAGAATCAGAGTTCTACATCTCCCGTCTCCGTAAAATTGAATTAAATTTTAATTGTTTTACTTCTTAAGACTTGCTTAGTCATTTAGATATGGTGACTTAGATTCTAAAAATGGGTAAATTAGTTGACATGAATTTTCTTACAGTTCACGTAGTATTTAAAATATTGTTGCTGGAATGGCTGTATGTTTTGATCTTTTAGAAAAGATTTTCCCAAAATTTCTTTCCACTTGCAAATTACTTTCACAATTTATTTAGTTCACATAAGCTTCCATAGCTACGCACAGAGGAGGTAATCTCGGGGTCTGTCTACAGTCAATCTGTTAGTTTTAATGATCGAGTCAACAGAAAGAATTAATTCAAACAAAACCAGATGATTAGATTAGATAGCATGAGTTCGTGAATCAACTATTATCGGCTTGAATTTTTTCAAATAAAAAAAGAGAGAGGGGCCTCTCAGCTACTAGCAGTACTGGCTATTGGTGTAGGTCATTCATCAATTAGTGATTCAAAATGGGTGGGTTTGCAGGCTATCTAAGCCGTTGAATATGTAGTAGTAGAGGTAGGACCACCAAATTCCTATTTCACATTGACTAGCCAAGTACGAGAACCAATGGTACTTGTGCTTATGGATGCAGAGTCTCGGGATTTCCCTCCCCCAATATCGACTTGACCAATGGTAGAGTACCTTTAAGGATCAGGGTAGTATATATTTTTTTTCCATGCACTTCACTTAAATCTATTATTATGCTACTAGTAATTTACTAATTCATTGATTCTCACCCAAACGATTCATAAATCTTATTAGAGTCTAAAACATAGATTAGTTAAATGGTAAAGCCAAGTTAAATGGTAAAACCAACATATATGTTGGAGCACTGACTATAATGTTCGAAGTTCTTCAAACATAATCTTCCATTTAGAAGTAAAACAGGTTCCCATGATGTATTGCTTCCAAAATGCTTGTTTCATAGATGCATCCAATAAAATCTTGGGAATGGAATAGAGAATGATCAGGGGATGGCAACTGCCATCCCCATGACCTAGAAAAGGCTTTTGGTTCATGAATGAAGTGTTTGGGTTTCGCAGTGGTGTACATCCTCGTTTAACATAGTACACTCTCTCTTTATAGTTTGTCTAACTTCTTAGACATTATAAATGTATAACTAGTGTAGTGCATGAAATAGGAGTCTTTGGAAACCATATTGATCATGATTGTGGAATAAAAGGGAATAAAAATGACAAGGTTTTCAAAAAAATAAGAAGGTTTAATAATAATTTTAATAATCTGAATCTCCCATTATATAGTTACAATAGTTGAAATAAACCATGAAAATTACCTAAGTTTGATCTCCCAGATTGACAACTATAGAAGGCAAATTACCCGCTTCAATGAAAACGCATTCCATCTATGCTGGATGTAAATTACAATTGCAAGCACCACAACAGTAACTGGAATAGCAACATCCCCAGACTTCGAATAAAAATCTAAGCTAGGATCTACAAATTCAAAGTCATCTACAAAGTAAGGATTGAACACTGGGTACCTTAAGTAGTCATATAAGTGAGGTAGAAGGCACAAAATAGTGACAACAATGTCATATAGTTTCCTTAGTGGTTTGCAATCAACTTTCCAAAGAACATTGCTAGCAATTGGAGGAAGCAAGAAAAAATCTTGCATCAAACTTACGTACTCCTTAACCTCAGTTTCCCATTCATGCTACTTGTGCATATTGCCTTTCCAATCTAGATAGGTAGAATATTGAATCGGGCATTGACTGACTTTCATAGTATGCACAACGAACACAATCAAACATGAATAGATGCACAAATGTCAAGGGCTTACTTGTCACTTGGGTTGTATTCCCAAGTATCCACTTTCAGAAATGCCATTGTGCCCCTATTTTCTTCCCCTCTTAAGTACCTATAATTTAAGCATTGGTTGATAGTTGGAACTTGATTATCACAGTTCTGGAGAAGCATGTAAACCCAGTTTTACAAAAAAAATTAAATGTTGCTGGGTAGTATTTTGTGCATTCTTTTCGTGACAAGAAATGTAGTCTATGTCTCTTGCTGAATTCACAACATTCATTGTACAATGACCAATATCAGCAAGTAGTGGCCTACATAACAAAGAGCTACAAAACAAACACAGAACATAATTTCAATAGTCTCATAAGGTAGAGGCACACATGAATGCTATAGAACTGAAGCCCCCACACACATTTAAAAAATGCTATAGTCCCATAGCACATGACTACAAATCAATGGAGCATTGTCATCCTTATGGATATGGAGATCTCCTTCAACTTCATTCCTTCCAGGTGCTACAGTCCCATAGCTCATGACTAAAAATCAATGGAACATTGTCATCCATATGGAGATCGATATCTCCTTCAACTTCATTCCTTCCTGACTCTATTGTTGAGAAGATATATAGACAGAAAAGGAAAAGTAATCAACTTCTATTAAAAGTATGCCTTAATATTTTGATTGAACAATTGTCAGTATGTAGCACAAACATATGCCATAGAGTAGGAAATAGTCGAACTTTTTGTCTGTAGAAAAATCTTTGAAATGATGTGAGCTACAAGTGTTCTTACCACAAGAAACTCTCTTTGTGATTTCTTGTCCTTGATAGAATAGTCAAAGTTTCATATTCTAAAAGAGAGATACAATACTATTTATTGCATTTGATCTTTCAAGTTTTGAAATGACAACGAGAAAAAAATTTATTCCTTCTAGTTTTGATGTGAAATTGTGCCTTTTTAGTTTGATTGCTTACAACAATTTTTTTTTTTTGTCAAATTTCAGTTCTATTTTGTGTCTCTAACAAATTATTGCATTTTTTATTGGTTTGAAGATTTTCTAATTGATCCAAAGATTTTTAACATTTATTAAAAAATCTGAAATATCCTAATTGCCCACTATCTTTTAAAATTGTGTGGAAACTTATCCAAGAGCTTTAGAGAGTTGTAGCTCTGTTTATCTTCTTGTTCACGTATGAGCCAATGAGCTGAAGTTCTCTGTTGTTTGGAAACAATTTGCTATAAACTTTAAATCATAACTATGAAGAGTTAACTTTTTGTTATTCATTTTATTTTCTTTTGCTTAGTTTTTCTTTCCTCTGCCTCTTCCCTTCATCTTCTATCACAGACTTTTCATTTACTAAAGCAAGTCATTCTGAAATCGTTTTATGCACTCCAAATTATGTACTTGAAGATGACGAAATGGAATTCCTCGTATTAATATCTTATTTTAAATTAGTGCAATAGTTCAGTACCATACTATAACAAGTCTATGTTGAAGACACATGCACCTAACAGTTATGTCAAGCATGATAAGCATACTGTACAGGTGTCATATGATTAATAATAAAATTAGCTCTGTACGATACCCTGCATCAATTCTACATGGAAAAATACATCATTCTAATTTTTTATTTTGGATCACTACTTCAGTGACACGTAATTACTTATATCATGTGAGTATTTAGGCTTACGCGAATTGCAAGAGGCAATAAAATCAATTGCTAATTGGCTTTGACCATTTGCATCGTTACAAATCCACAACCATCTTTGCAACACTGGGCAGGAACTATGCTGCTCTGCCGCCCTTGTTCAATATGTTTGTGTATGCGCATCATAAGGAGGTATTGATTGCAGATGTTTTTGTTTAGGACACCATAATAGACAGTAGAGTTTTTTAATTTCAAGCCTCTGTTATCTAATCTCTTTATGGCGTGAACTAGAACTTTCTTTCTTCCTCCCCTCGATAACCATTGGGCCGATCTTTGTGGTGACTAGAACTAGCGTGGGAGTGAAGCATAGAAGAGTTTCTAGTAGCATAAAAACTGGCATTCTAAGTGTTCTAGTCCCAGTTGGGTTAGCCTAAGGAATGAATTAAAGATGTATCTCATTGTGTTCTTTAATTGCTCTTATTATTCAATCACAATGATAAAAAAAGTCTCCAGTTTATTTATAGCATGATTGTACTTTGAACATGATATTGATTAATCTAATTTATTCTACTCTTACATTTCATTTTAATCTAAGTTTTTTTGTGCTTAGCTGATTCATTTAATTAAACAAGAGATGCAAAGCATCATGTTCATGCCATTGGTTTAGTAGTTAGAGTAGATAAAACTTGAGATGAAGATAGAGGGGGGAGAAAGAGAGAGAAATAGATAGAGAGAGGGAGAGGGAGAGTTAAAGATAAAAATAAAGAGATACTAATGAGAAGATTGATAGATAAAAGAAAGAGGTAGAGAGAGAGAGATAGAGAGAAAGAGATAAAGAGAGATAAGTATATAGGGAGAGAGAGGAGGGGATAAATAGAGATATATGTGGCACTATCATAGAGGGATAGAGAGGTAGAGATAAGTATATAATATAGGGTGATAGAAAAAGATATAGAGATATAGATAGATAAAGTTAGAGAGATAGAGAGATGAGTGAGAAGGATATATACATATAAAGAAGGAGAGAAGAGATGGAGTGAATAAATGAGAGGAAGAGATAATGAGCCATAAATAGAGAAGGGGGGTAGGGAGATAAAGATAGAGGGAGAAAGAGAGAAATAAGGTGATAGAGAGAAGTAATAGAGAGAGGTATGAAGAGATAGAGAGGAAGAAATAGAGATAGAGACCAAGGGAGACAATAGAGAGAGAGACAGGTGATAGAAATAAGTAATGGAGAGAGGTAGAGGGGGAAATGTGGAGAGAGATGTATAGAGATAAAGATAGGGAGGGACAAATAGGGTGTGTGTGTGTGAGAGAGAGAGAGAGGGGGGGGGGGATAAAAATAGAGAGGGAAGAAAGATAGTGATGTAAGGAGAGACAAGGAGATAGAGTTAAGGGAGATAAATAGAGAGAAAGAAATAAAGCTAAAGATAGAGAGAGAGGGGGGAGAGAAAATAGAGGTAGAAAGAGGGAGAAAATGAGAGAATTATTAAATTAATTCTCATAATTTTTAATTAATTTTTGTAATTTCATAAATAAAAAAATTTAAAATCAAACTTAAATCTAAATTCAAAATTAAAATATAATAAAATAAATGCAAAATATAAAAAATGTCCCACTGAAAACAACTGTATCTTAAAGACTTTTATAGTGAAGATTTCAAAAGCAAAAGGATATAATAACTAACAGTTCGTTCCTTCCTCAGGCGACGACAATGGCACGCAGTGCACAAAAAAGCAACGACACCAGGCCTGCATAAATTCGAAAGCTCTGAAATGAGACAGGGATAACAAACACAATGAAGGACAATTAAGGGATCGAAGAAGTTCGAGTCATAATCAACTTTCATGACGAAGCATTTTTATGCATGTCGATATCCTTCTTCATCACCGGCAAGGATTTTTTGAGATGCGACATGGAGATTAATTGCTAAGTTGTTGCAGGAACTCTCACACCAAAGTGGCGACTACTAAACCCTAGATTTTCCCTAGCTGGTGATGTCTGTAGTAGGCAGCCATTAAATCCTAGATCTGCCCTAGCTAGTGATGTCTATAGCAGGCAGCCATTAAACCCTAGATCCATCCTAGCTAGTAACCTCTGTAGTAGGGAACCGATTACAACACAGCGTCATTCATACCAGGGGCAGTGATCAGACTGGGTGGACTGGTATCAGTCAACAAATGTAGCATTTTGATTAATGGGCCACCTCAGACCAGATAACTACATACCAGGGGCAGTATTGTTCAAATCAGCCATGCAGGGCGTCCACGGCATTTGCAAATAGCCTTGCCTATCTGGTGACTGATCTACAACTGATTAGTGAAGACGTTGCCATTTGGTTTGGAGATCGGCATTTGGGAGGACATTTTCAGACTGTTAGTAGCAGATAACTTTGTCATACTGAGACTTGTTTGTGACAGCAGCAAAGGATGACACCTGCCAATCATCTTGAGGTTCATTGTTAGTAAAAGTTTGCTTGCATTGTCATCGCTACAGTTGGGGTACATCAAATCAGCATAATACAGTGATCGGACATGGCTAATAGAGGATATTCGGGTTCATGGGCGGATGTGGGCTGGGAAGACCCGCCTCATGTTCCGCAGTGGGTCTACATGAAAGGCAGATGGAAGGACATGGCGTTACAAGTAAAACGGAGTGGAAATAACAAGGTTTTTCAGCCAGCTTCAAAATACTTTCAAGGATTCTTTGGGAACACACGCAGTGTGGCATGGAGGCAGAATAACAATGGAAGGAGATTCACTCAAGGGTGTTTTAATAATGGTGCAAATCATGGGAATTCTGAGAAGCAATTCAAGTTATTTTCGAGGAAATGGTCTTTGGATCTGGGCAATCAGCGAACATTTGCTAGGGTTGTTGGCTTGGAAAATAAGGAGACTGCGGCTAGGGTTTATGTTTCTTCACAGCAGGTGGGAAATAAGGTAAATGTGAACCTCAAGGAAGCTATTCTGGAAAAGGTAAGTAAGATTCCTTTTGATCCTATTCTGCCCGAGGTATCTTCATCGCAAGTTTGGGCTCCTATCCCTTGTATCGATCATTTAGGTTCTTATGTCGATAAGAAAGCGAATTGTTTGCATATGAATGCTATTTCTAGGGAAATTTGGGGTGATCAAATTAGTTTGTTAAAGCTTTATCATAAATTGCAGAAAAGATGGGGGGATATGCATTATTTTCAATTATTGTCTACGAATGCTTTTATTATTGTCTTTGATTCTCCTTCTTTCAGAGATGAGGTATTAAGAACTTTGCATCATTGGTTTGGAAAACATTTAATTTCAATTGCGGCTTGGAAACCTTTTTTTGTTCCTTCTTGGTCTAGTTCGAAACTTATTCCTTTCTGGTTTGGTTTACCTAAAATTCCTTTTGAATTTATGGATCCAGATGTTCTTGAGAAAATTGGAAATACTATTGGAACTTTTTTAACATCTAAAATGGACTTTATGGAGGGGGAGGTTCTGGTAAAACTTTGTGTTCTTATTAACCCTAACAATGTTTGCCCCCGTACTTGTAATATCAAGTCTCGTGATGGTATTTGGCACCAGTCAATTGAGAAATTAGATACGGAGCTTCTTAAGTCTCCTTTACTTTTGGATGCTCCTTTACTTATGGATTTTAAGAAAAACTAGTAGGTTGTTGACTCTGCCCCTAAATCCCTTAATAAGGATAGTTTGTCAGCGGGACCTTCGATTGAAGGATGTGGAAATGTCTCTTCACATAAATTGGTAGAAACAGGTCACATTAATCTTGAAAATAATCCATTGTGTCATAGTTCTGGGAAACCAAATGATCACACTTCGGGTTTGGTCTCACTTTCGTCTTTACTGAAGACATTTTCTAATAACAGGGGTATAGTGGATGGTAATCCCCCGATGAATTGAGTAGATCACCCATTAATGATAGATTGCCCTAAGATGCCAAATAATCACACAAAGGGTAAGGATGACAATTTATCTCCATGCACTCAAAAGGAGGTTTTGGATTCTTCAAAGAATGTGAATTTAGATAAAAATGCAGCAGTTGATATGGAAACTATTAAACAGGTATCTGCCATAAGTTTTCCTACTGATGCTTCTTTAGTTCAAGAAATTAAGAATTTGGTGTCTAATAATTCCCCTATGAATGTTGAAATTAATATGGCTAATGAATCTTCCTTAGGGAATACTAATCCGTCAGAGGTTGTCCCTGTTATTATGCCAAATGAGAATCTAGTTCAGCAAATACATGATATTTTTAACAATCATGCACATCAAATGGATGAGGGTATTACTAATAGAGTTGTTTGTTCAATTGAGAATGATTTGGGGGGTATAAACTCGACCCTTCCAATTTCTACATCTGCTAATCCTTTTGCGGTTTTGGCTACAACAGAGTTGGGTTTTGAAGATAATCCATTTATCCTGGCTTCTCCAAAGTCATGCAAGAGTTTACCAATTGTCTAAACAACTCCAGTTTTTTCACCATCGGTGGTTTCTCCTAGGAGAGGTAGGCCTCCAAATAATCTTAAGACACAAATGGAAATTGATGCTGGAATTCAAAAGACTTTGTCCCTTTCTCCTACTGGTGGGCAAGGGAGACATTTGGTCTCTCTTGGTAGGCCTAAGAAAACATGCCTAACTCTTGTAAGTGTAAAAAGAAAGAGGAGTAAAATATTCGTAACTAGTCCACTTGTGACAAGATCAGGGGCTGTGAAACGTAATTTGCAAGGTTGCTTTAGGGAAAGCAAAAATTATCCGATTAATGGGAAGAGGGGAGCTTCGACCTCCCCTCGAGGACAATGAGAATTATTTCTTGGAATGTTAGGAGCTTAAATGCCCCTAACAAGAGATGCTTAATTAAGTCCCAAATGGACTTAATTAAGTGTGGTATTTTTATGTTGCAAGAAACAAAGTTGTCAAAGGAGTCTGCTGATTTGGTTTTTTCATCTTGGAGAAGGTGGAATTTTCTTTCTTCTCTGGCTTGTGGTGCTTCAGGAGGTTTGGCACTGCTTTGGAATAATTATAATATTGAGGTACAGTTATTGGCATATGCTACAAATTGGATGTTGGCTTTAGTTATAAGCAAGATTTCGAAGGTTAAATTCTGGCTTTTTAACATTTATGCTCCGTCAAGAATTCAAGGGAATAGTAAGTTATGGGGTGAATTAAAGAGGATTTCTTCTCCCTTAAAACATGGTTCCTTTATTATCTTCGGGGCTGATTTTAATGCTATCACTGATTTAGATGAGAAAAGAGGGGGTGTTTTCCCTAATAAAAGGATTATGGATGACTTTGGGGATTTCATTTCTGATATGAGCCTTTTTTATTATAAGTCTCAGAATGGGGTTTTCACATGGACAAACATGAGAAGGGATTTTTCTCAGATTGCTGAGAGATTAGATCGTTTTTTGTTCTCAGAGAATTGGATTGATTCAGATTTTGAATTCTTTTCCTCTATTCTACCAGTCTCAGGTTCTGATCATTTTCCAATTTCCCTTTCAGTTATTGAGGATAGGGCTTCTTTTAAGTCTCCATTTAAATTTGAGCCTATGTGGTTTAGTGATTCTTCCTTTTTGCCTCTGCTTATGAAATGGTGGAAATCTGCTCCTTTTGGTTCTGGGTCCCGTATGTTTCAAATTGCTAAGAAGTTAAGTTATTTGAAATTGAATATTAGGGAATGGAATATCTCGCATTTTAAGAACATTTTTCAGGAGAAACAAAGGATTCAAGATATGATTGAGTGTTTTAATACTCATGTGCTTCAACATGGTATGGTGCCACAAGTTTTTGATGAATTGAAGTCAATAAAATTACAGCTTGAGGAGGTGTTAGCTAGAGAGGAAATCTATTGGAGACAGAAATCTAGAGAGTTATGGCTTTCAGATGGTGACAAGAACACAAAAAAAATTCATTTTTCAACTAAGATTAAAAGATATAAGAATAAGATATCTTGTATTCAATGTCAGAATGGGAATTTATTGATAGAGCTAGAGGACATTGCTTTAGAGGCAATTAGGTTTTTTAAGTCATTATTATCTTCGGAAAATGGAAATCTCAGCAATGATATTATATCTAATAGTCTTCCTTTAGTATCTTTGGAAGACAATAAGATGTTGATGTCTCCCTTTTCCTTAGAAGAAGTTAAGAGTGTTGTCTTTGCCATGAATCCGGATAAAGCCTCGGGACTAGATGGTTTTACTGCTTTATTTTTTCAGAAATGTTGGGATTTTGTGGGAAATGATGTTTTATTGGCTCTCGAGGAATATAGGAGAAATAGGTCCATTTTAAAAGAACTTAATACTACAATGATAGCAATTATTCCTAAAAAAGAGGATACTAAGACTTTTGCTGACTTCCGCCCCATTGCTTTATGTAACACTTTGTATAAGATATTTACGAAGGCAATTTCCCTTAGGTTGGCAAAAATTCTACCTAGGATCATTTCATTAGAACAAGGTGGTTTTGTTCCCGAAAGGGGGACGACAGAGGGTGCAATTGTAGCACATGAGGTGCTGCATTCTATTTCCACCCAAAGAACCTCGGCCATGATACTTAAACTAGACATGATGAAGGCTTATGATACAGTAGAGTGGGGGGCTTTATGTGTTGTTCTTGAGAAGTTAGGTTTTTCCAAGGCCTGGGTCAAATGGATTCGTGCACGTATTTCTTCTGCAAGATTCTCGGTTTTAATTAATGGTTCTCCTTGTGGTTTTTTCACTTCCTCTAGGGGTTTGAGACAGGGAGATCCCCTTTCTCCCTTTTTGTTTATTCTCCTAGTTGAAACCTTTAGTTGAGATATTAGGGCTGCTAAAGCGGGGGGGCTTTGGAAAGGTATACGAATTCAGAATATTCCCCAAAGTATTTCTCATTGTCTCTTTGCAGATGATACTCTATTATTTGGACCAAGGTAAAGAATACATGAGCCACAAACCTATAAAGGTATATCAAAAAGAAAGAGACAAGGGTAAAGGTAAAGTTGGTGGACCACCCAGTATCAAGGTTAAAGACAACTTACCCCCACCTCCTTTGATTACTCCACCGATAACAACAACAGCTACAAAAGATCAACCGGCAGTTGAAAGTATGGATGTAGAGGATGTCAATCCTAATATTGATGTCTTATATACAGTGGATGTTGATACTAAAAAGATCAACATTGTGGTAGAAAAAGATACAGCTGATAAGACCGACATGGCTAGTAAGCCTCCGGTAGATGAACAAACTAATAACACACAAAAGAAACCGATAGATGACAAAGAGCAACAGGTAGAAACTCAAATCAGACTGAGACAATGCAACAAACAGAGAAACAAACAGAGCAAAAGGCTCCGAAACAAGAACAGCAATAGAAACAGGAATAGGTTCATAAGGAAACAGTGCCACCGGCAACTGGAGAAATAGAAAAACCATTGCTTAAGAAAATGCAAACACAAACAGACCTACCAGAGGTCAATACAAGCTTGGTTACTTCCACTGGTGGTACTCAAAATGTAGGTTCCTCGTCAGGCTACAAATCAACTAATGTGACTGAAGTACTATTAGATTCAATTAAAAAGATAACAGATTGCAGCTCACAAGCTTGTAAGGCAATAGATGACACAATACCAATTTTGAAGGTAATTGCTCCTAAATGTAATATAGACAATAAAGATTCTTTAGGACAACTTGATATTTTGTGTAAATACATCAATGAGAACATAGTGACCATTGAGAAAATAAAGGAAGAGACATTGAAGAACAAGGTAGAAATTGAAAAGTAGAAATTCTTTGAAGATCGGATAAAGAAGTGTACCAAGGATTTTGACACACTTCTACCGGAACTGTGTAACTTATTGAAAGAGTACAAAACTCTGTACAAAGACACCTGTAAGACAAACTTTTTGACTATAGATATAGATAACAAGATGAGCAAGGTAAAAGATGAAATCAGTAAACTTGCCAGTGGGGTGAACTCACAATAATGGTTCCCACTTTTTTGCCACTTTTGACACTGAGATGAACAATTTTAAAATAATCTTCAACTTCCGACAACTATAACTTTTAAACTATTAAGAATTTGAAGATGATGTAAATTAGTGATTTGTAGAATTTTGTCTGTAGATTCTATATATATTTTCTTCAAATTTTTTTGAAGGATTTTTTATTAATTTTTCCATCTCCCTCGAAAAGTAGTTTTTTACAACAAACTACATTTTTTAAGAGTGATGTGCCTCCCGAAACGCATAAATTTTTTTCTATAAATGATAAAAACTCAATTCTTTTGAATTTCGGTTTGTAACATCAATATCAAGGGCTTGTAGTTGGTTTGATAGTGATATGTTCAATATTTTTCATTTTATTAAGTTTTGAAGTCCGACTAGTCATAATTCAGACATAGGTTTATATTTGAACACATAACTTATTCTATATATATCGAAATTCAATTTTATTTTTTTTGTTAGAAAGAAGACATCAATACCCAGGGCTTAGATATTTTTCAGAATTTTTTTGAATTAGTTTCCTATTTTTCCCAATGCGTTGAACAAAGAAGTTCATGTTCGGTGAAAAACCTATATTTGGTAAAATTAAAAAAATAAGTTCATAATAAACTCAATATGTAATAAAATTATATTCATTGGAAAGCTTGCTTCGAGGACTATAATACTACATTTTGGGTTGTCACGATCATTCCATTTGAGCCTTCAACCAGAGGTTTCAAGGCAAAAAATCTGCAAAAAAATGTAGAAATCTTCAGAGAAGTGTTAAAAAAGGGGTTCGAACGAAGGGGGGTTCGAGCGAACCCCCCTTTTTTAGGGGGGTTAGAATGAAGGGGGGTTCGATCGAACCCCCATGCTATAATTAAAAAATGACATAAACGGGCATTAAAGGTGCTTCGCTCGAAAGATGGGGTTCGAGCGAAGTGGGGTCTTCGCTCGAACCCCAAAGGGTATTCCGTTCAAACACCCCCACTTCACTCGAACCCCCCGTAAACAAAATTTTCCACTTTCGCCAATTTCCTTCATTGGAAAAAGTGGGAACCAGCTTTGTGAGTTCACCCGCTGATAATTTTGTTAACTCGCCTGATACATTATCAGTTTTTGAACAGAAGATAACAACTTTGAGGAAGAATTACTTAAATTAGAAAGAGAAAAGGAGAGAATAGTGAATAAGGCAAAGCATCTGAGATTAAAACTGAGTCCAAGATTGGACTATCTAGCATCATTGCGGAAGGAAATATCTGAGGCACTAATACATGGACAGAAAACACCAACAGAGCATATGCAGCATCTCACCGGTACAGTTAAAAGAACAGAGACAACAATAAGAGACAATAAAAAGTTTATGGAGAGTATAAACTTTATTTTGGCGGATCTATTTCAAATTGTAACTACCCAGTTACAAGGTTGAAACTACAAACTCTACTGACATCTTGACAACCTTTGTCATTCATGCCAAAGGGGGAGTAGTGGTATGAGAAAATTAAATATCATAGGAATCATATGCTCGAGGGGAGCACATCTCTCTAGAATACATCTCTCTTTATTACTTGTCTCCATCGCTCTATCATTCCCCTTCTATAATTATATCCCTCTCTCATAATACATATCTCTTTATTACTTATCTATATCACCTTATTTCCCTCACTCTTACCCCCTCTATCTCTAACTCTCTCTCTCTATCTCCCTTACCCTCTCTATCTTTAACTCATTATCTTTATGTCTCTCTCTCTCTTATTCACTCTATCTCTCCTACTATATAGATGTATACCTCTCTATTTTTCCTTCTTCGTGTCCCTCTCTCACTCCTCTCTCTATTTCTACCCCTATCTCTCTCTATATAAATTCATATACCTCTCTCTCTCTCTCTAAGTTTTCCTCCCTTCCTTC
The DNA here is from genome assembly GCF_030272615.1 of Cryptomeria japonica. NCBI lineage: Eukaryota > Viridiplantae > Streptophyta > Pinopsida > Cupressales > Cupressaceae > Cryptomeria > Cryptomeria japonica. The sequence continues at coordinate 194,888,745 of NC_081413.1, read as the reverse complement.
CTCCCTATAAGCTTATCCATATTTCTATCTCTACTTCTCTATCTTTTTTTTTAATCTATCTCTCTCACTCTATCTCTCCATCTCTATCTCTAAACATTTTTGTCCTCTTTATTTATCAATCTCTCTCTCTCTCTCGCCCTCTCCCTCTCCCTATACCTTACATCATAAATATTTGAATCTCTATCTCTATCTATATCTCTCCATCTCTCCCTCTTTCTCTCTCACATTGTCTCTCCATATCTCTCTACCCCTGTATTACCCCATCTTTTTCCCTATCTTCCTCTCTATCCATGTCTCATTACCCCTATCACTTTCACTTTGTAAGGATGTTAAGTAGCGGAAAAACTTCCTAAACTAATCTTGAGAGGAGGGAAATACAAAAACATTTAGATATTATTACAGTAGTTATAAAAACTTTTTAAAAATAGACATAATAGCATGCATACCACAAGATAGGAAGACGGTGGTTTATGTGGGGAAAACCCTTTCCGGAGGAAAAAACCACACTCCAAAAGTAGCTCAATATATTATTCAGCAATCAACAACAAATTACAATATACTTGCAAAGAAAGCTCTTCTCACGAGTACCACTAATTAGAGATTCAGAGGTAACTCAATAGCCATTAGACTCTTAAACACAACCTCTATATCATACACCTCATATATAGGAGATACAATACAAGAAATCGTCAAACAGTATTACAAAATCATGGGCTAAAACTACCCAATAAAGTACAGCTAAACTTTTATCCATTTTAGATGCCCTATGATGCATCAAAAAACACATCAACACATGTCCTTCTGTTTTACAACTCGTTTATGTGTTTGATGCATTTATATTTCCTATTTTAGGAGTACAAACTTCTGAAGGCCATAACATATGAACCGTGTGTCTGATTGATGAACCATTTGAAGTGTCAGAAAGCTCGAAAAGTTCTCTATGCCCTCATAAACTGCTATGACATTTATGCCCACTTTTTAGGAAATTTAGGATCCTCTAAAGTCCTCAAAATTAAATTTAAACCTTTCATTGCACCCTTCCAAAACAAAAACTTTAATATCTTCAAAACTAGTTGTGATCTTGCAACATAACTTTACCAAAATGCTTATCTAGCCAACCAAAATATTAGGGGATAATTTCACACCATTGCATGCTCCAACAAAAACTTACTATAAAATAGTAACATCATGTAAATGCAAGGTTGAGACACCATTTTTCCCAATATTCTCCCTCTTGTCGAACATGTTGCAAGAGAAAAGCTAGTATCAACACAATAAATGAATTTCTACGGGCCATGAGGCCCTTAGACTCTAAACACCATCTGAAATTATTTGTGCTCACAACGTTAGTTAAATAATCTACAACATTCATCAAATTTTCTACCTTAAGCAGCTTCACCTTTCCATCTTGGACCATATCTCTAACAAAATGATACTAAATATCAATGTGCTTGGTCCGAGTATGAAATGTTTGGTTCTTATCTAGGAAGATCGCACTCTAACTACCACAATAAACTATTATTGCACCTTGTTTTATTCCAATATCTGAACATAGTCTCTTAAGCCAAATGGCTTCTTTACAAGCATGAGTAGCTGCCATATACTCTTCTTATGTAGTGGACAAAGCAACCACAACATGTCACTTACCCATCCAACCAATTGCACCACCAAATAAAGTAAATACATAAGAACTGGTGGATCTTCTGCTATCAATATCATGTGCCCAGTCTAAATCCACATAACCATGAATATCAAGGGAAATCATGTCTCCAACCAAATTACCATGATAACACAAATAATACTCGAAGTTACCCTTCAAATATCTGAAGACTCTTTTGACTGCATCCCAATGAACTCTACCAAGATTAGATATATATCTAGAAAGAGCTCACACAACTTGGGCAATGTCTAGTCTAGTAAAAACTATAGCATACATCAAACTTCCAACTGCACTCTGGTAAGGCACTCTACTCATGTGTTTCATCTCCGATGGAGATGACGAACAATCTGAAACTGATAATTTTGTTCCAACGGTGAAACGATCACACAATCTAGTCTACAATCTTGTATGTTGAACCTCTTTAATACTAAATTTACATACTTACTTTGGCCTAGCCATAGCTTTCTGTTTTCTCTATCTCTTCTAATTTCAATCCCAAGAATGTGTTTTATTGCACCAAGATCTGTCATTTCAAATTTAGCAACAAGTTGAGATTTTAGTTTTGAAATCATACCTTTCCCTTTACCAATGAATAACATATCATCAAGATATAATGCAATGTACAAGAAATGATCACCATTAGATTTATAATAAACACAATGATCTGATGTAGAACGCTCAAATCCCAAACTCAACACATGTATCAAATTTTTGGTACCACGTCCTAGGACTTTGTTTGTGGCCATACAAAGATTTCTTCAATTTATAAACCAAAGGACTTTTACCTTTTGCCATATAGTGCTTTGGTTGTGTCATATAGATATCCTGCTCCAAATTACCATGAAGGAAAGCAATTTTCACATCCATTTTCTCAACCTCTAAATTATAAGTAGCGGCAATAGAAAGCAAAAATCTAATGGATGTCATTTTTGTGACAAGAGAAAATATCTCACCATAATCAACACCCTCAACCTGAGAGTAGCCTTTTGCAACCAACCTTTCTTTATACTTCTCAATGCTTGCATATGAACCAATCTTTTTCTTGAAGACTCATTTACAGCCAATAGGCTTCCTTCCTTTAGGAAATGATACAATATCCCATGTATCATTCTTTTTCAAAGCTGCCATTTCTTCTTTCATAGCAATCTACCATGATTCTACATCATTCATACCTAATGCATCTTCTACAGATGTAGGTTCATCCACATTAATATTAAAAGAAGAAATAAATCTTCAATCATCAAGTGAATACCTTTCAGGTGGTTGTCTATGTCTTGTAGACCGTTGAACAAGTTGAGTTGGAGGTTATTCCTCTTCTGAAGACTGAGAGCTAGATGAGCTCTCCTCAACTTCTTGCCTATCAAGGGGTCTTGATTGAACTCTCTCAGGTGTAGAAGGGAATTGAATCACATCTTCCTACTTAGTTTTTTTGGGTTGCAATGTAATAGAAGGAGACTTAATTTCTCTAATAATAACACTTCTATTATTAATTATCTTTTATGCAACAGGGTCCCAAAGCTTGTATCCTTTCACACCATAACTGTAACCGATGAAGATACATTTCACAACCTTGTTCTCCAACTTTGTTCGCTTCTCCTTGGGCACATGTTCATATGCCTCGCAACCAAAAAATCTAAGATGTTTCAATGAAGTTTTTTTATCTAACCATGCTTCCATAGGCATTTTATCAACAAGAGATAATATAGGAGACCTGTTAATCTGGTAGCAAGCAATGGCAATAGCTTCAGCCCACAAATTTTGTTCTAGAACATCACCACTTAGCATACTCCTAGCCTTCTCCATTAGTGTCATGTTCATTCTTTCTGCAACTCCATTCTACTATGGAGAATATGGAATTATCTTATATCCATTAATACCACACTCTTTACAGAATCCTGCAAAATCATTAGAGAAAAATTCACGACCATTATCAGTACTCAAACATTTAATTTTTTGTGTAGTCTATAACTCAACCATTTCTTTAAATTCTTTAAAACAACTAAAAACTTTAAATTTGTTGTTTAGAAGGTATACCCATGTCCCTCTACTAAAATAATAAATAAATGAAACATAATATGTGGATTTTTTCCAATTGAAGGAACATCTACATGACCAAACACATCAAAATGAATAAGATCCAAAAAACCACAAGATTTATGAGAACTCAAGTAAAATTTAACGTATTTTTGTTTTGCATAAATGCAATGCTCACAGAAATCAAAGTCAAGATTACAATCATTCAAACCTTCAACAAGGTTTTTATTTTTCAAGGTCCTTAGTTTAATGCCTGCCAAAAAGCCCTAGAGAAATTAACCAACTAACATGCAAACAGAGATAAAATAAATAAATTTAAACATCTACTAATGCATTAAAATCAACTATTTACTCATATGCATCTAACATCCATTAATATGATTTACCATTAACCAGCACGAACATAATCACCAAACATGATACACAAACAAAAATAAAACACAACATAACCTCTATCTTTCCTAGGGTACTCAATGTCCTTACTCACACTACTAATCCTAAGAAACAACATCATAATAACAACTAACCCAATGCACATTAATTCTATTATTAATTCTTCTTTCCATGCACATATGCAAGATCATTTCTAGTCTATCTATGATAAATGTGATCTTCTTCAAAGCAACTACCCATTAACCCCATTAGGTCCATTTTAAAGAACCAATACCTGTTGCCCCCATATTTGGCATACCTAAAATTTTAATTTCAAATCGATCTCATTGTTGAATGAAGATCCAATAGGTGTTTATGTGTAAACAATGAACACATACTCCAAGGTCCTTACCAGTCAGAATATGAAAAGTGGATTAATTTTATAAATTACCAAGAACTGAGTTAAACCATTTTATAGGCATTTCATTAGCATCATTTTGTGTCATGTGGCCAATTTTCGCCTAAACCTAGTTCGTAATTTGTCATATATTAAACTTTTAAATTTTGGCGTCCCTCGCCCAAAAATGATTAAAATATCTCATCTTAGGATTTTTCATGAGGTGTAAATAATTTTGTGGACCCATTTCCCTACCATTGACTCGTGTTTAAAATTTCAGGACCTAACTCCTTACCGCTTGAAAGTTGTGCCATTTTTCTCAAGCATGAGTATTAAATTTACAATATTTAAATTATTTTTCAAATAAATAATTTAATATTTTAGATTATTTTTATTTTGGTCATTTGAGGGAAAAAGTTATCTAAAAATGTCAATTGCATTCCTCCTTTATTCTCCTCCGTGATCAATGGTTTCCGAGGTCAAAATCATAGTCTTTGAAGAAGAAGGTTAGAAATGCTCACTTTTTGAGCATTCTTAACCTTTTGCCAAAATGGTTAGAAATTCTCAGTTTTTGAGCATTCTTAACCCATATTTCTAACCTCTCACAAAAAAGGTTAGGAATTCTCCAAAATTGAGCATCTCTAACCTCATTTGTTAACCTTGTGTGCCCCACTTTGTGAAGAAGGTTAGAAATGCTCCATTCTGGAGCATTCTTAACCTCTTCCATAAATTTTAACAAAAAAAAGAATTAAAAAAAGGAAAGGAAAGAGCTTCAAATTCCAGGTTATGAATGTGCGTTGGATGTAATGAAAAGAAAGTGATTTTCATCCGGTGGTTGCAATGATGGAAGAATATACACATAATGTATCTCACTAGATTTTGGAAATTTACAGATGTTTGTAATTGGTCAGGTTTTTGACTCCATCATCCTAGCCTTTGCAAAATGGGAACTTTGGAACATGACATTGACACTCATCACAACATAAAAGATAGTAAGATTTTATCATATCTCATACTGGCAATTATTGTTGTAGATGTATGCTAGATATGGAGGCATCGACCAAGCATTTGAATCATCTGATGAAAGGTCTCAAAGTGCTGGAAATTCATGGAATAGAATGACAGGAGTGAAGATACATCGGTTTTGTCAAACATTGGAGTTTGAAATGCATCAAATCGTGGGAGCAAAAAAATTAATTATACCGCGAGATGTTTGGGTAGATTTGTATGCAAAACAGGTAACATACTTATGCCATGCAAATTGTCTAACAAAATGCCTTAAAAAGATGTCACCTCATCTCAGTGAGAAAAGACTACAGAGTGAACACCAAATAGGCTTAGCAAGGAATCTTTGCATTGTTCTTCACGAACCTATGTCATCCAACACTATGCTGCTGATTTGCAATTTCTTCACCCTTCGAAAAACAGAGATCAAGACAGTAAGGAAAGCGATGACTAATGAGTTCTAATGGATTTGCATGACCAATGAAATGTGTGACAAAGCACCATGTATGATGTAGGATGTAAAAGCATAAACAACGTATGTGAATTGTTTGACAGAAAACTCAAGCAGAATGTGGAACATGAACAATGCATGTGAGGTATTTGGCAGTATACCACGTGAAACACAATAATGGAGCATAGACACGGCATGTGAATTGTTTGATAGAATTGTTTAAAGAAATGTGGTCTCATTTAATGCAATGATCGCAAGATATGCAGAAAACCAGTCACAGTATGCAACAAAGCGTAGAGGATAGAGGAACTTTGTCAACCATGGTGTTGCAGTTTCTCTAGTAGACTTGTATACAGAACGTGGAGCTCACACAAGGCACGCTAACAGTCTGACAAAATGCTTCAAAGAAACGTCATCTCATGGCATGCTTTGATCGCAGAAATGTGATCTCATGAAATGTGATGATTGCAGGATATTCACAAAATGGATTTGTTAAAAAAAAAGAAAAAAACTTTGAAACAGGGTATTGACACCCATCAAAGCATATGCGCCACATGTCCATTGTTCAGCAAAATACCTCAAACGATATCATGCATGGAATGCGATGATCTCATGATATGCACAGAATGGGGTTGCTATAAAGGCCTTAGAGACGTTCAAGCAAATACAATTACAGGTGTAAAACCATATTTCGTGATATTTGCCAGCATCTTCCTTTCTCGTGACAAAAATGGAAGAATTGAAACAATGCAAATCACGTCAGCTATTTGGTAAATGCCTTCAAACAAATGTGGTCTGATGAATATCAGGTTTGCAATGTACATGCAGGACACAGATAAGGCAGGTAAAATTGCTTAACAAAATGCCTTAACAAATTTGTTCTTCCCATAAATGCAACAAAATGAAAGCATTTATGGTATGACATAATGCCTCATAGAAGCATGATTTCAAAGAAGAAAATAAAACGTTGCAGAATGTGTACAAATGGTTTGCACAAGGAAGCTCTCAAAATCTTTGATTTAATGAAACACTCTAGAACACATTCTAATATTGTAAGCCTTGTTCGCAATACAAGTCGAGTCCATTTCATTAAAATCTACAGGTTGATTACTTTATAAAATTTTCTTGGAGATCCAGAAATCCATGATGGGAAGTATGCAACTCCATACAAATCTTTAGACAAGATGTTGATTCTTGGATCTCAATGAAGGGTGTTTATAGGACTTCAAATTAGATTTGTCAAAATATATTAGAAGTGGCAATATTATATTTCAACATAATACAAGCTCAACATCAGATTGAGTTCAAAATTATATCCAAGTGGTGGACTGAAACAAGTGACATGCAGAAAATTAGTTGATTTGTGATAAGATGAGGCTTGTGAAATGGTTTCATAACGGACACATGATGAATTCAGTGAGAAGTATTTAAAACCTTCAAGAAGAGGATGATTATTTATCCAACTTGAATGCACTTGATGCGGTTCTAGCAATGGTGACATCAAAAGTTCATAAACGTCATGTTGCAGTTGGAATTGATGCATTAAAAGAGTTATTCTTAATGTGTCTGCTACCAATTTTTGAAATATTTGGGATAGCAGCCACTACGTGCTCTTGTGAAGTCAAGCAAGGGAAATTTATGTTTTCTCTTTGAGCATGGGAAGAATCTAGAGGATAAAAGATTTGATTTGGTAGGATTTCTCAAAGTATTATCTAAAATTTGTTGACCACAAGTCAAAGAAGATCACTTTAATTTCAGAGGATGTTCAAAGCAAAGGATTGATAGGTTGCTACATCACACATACAATGTGCATGTCTAAGTGTAATGAAGTAGCAGCATGTTGGTGAAAGGATAGTTTATGTCAATGATGGATATAGCTCAAGTCGTGGATATTTGCAACACATGATCCTTTTCCATCCTTATGAAGAGTCTCAAAGTTTCATTTTCTTTCCAAATGAATATATATGTTTTATATCCTTAAGTGACTGGATGACAACGAATGAAGTGGATGAAGATGGAGAAGTGCCTCAACATAACTCATGACTTGGTTCTTCATCAATATTACAAGTTTAAACTTGTATTTTTGTAAAATGGACTTATTCTATTCATTGTAACTAAGGGTTAGAAAGTGGACCTTATTCATGCAAAAGTGAAGTAGTTTCTAACTAAGATCTTTTTGCATAAAAATGAGTTAGTTATTAACCTATCCAAAGTTAGTTACTAAATTGGTTATCCTACAAGCCTATAAATACAAGGCTTTTGGTATTGTTGAAGAAAAAACTTTTGGACAAAGGGGAAAACTCTGCTGGAATTCCAGGAGAAACTTGTAATGATATTTTGATTTGTACTATGTGTAGAAAGGATTTTGGACTTGTATATTTCCAAAAGGATAATGAAGAATACGTCTTAGTTCGTGTGTTCTAAATGTATTCATGTGTTATCATTTCTTATTTCTCATATGTCAAATTGGTAGTCTTTTTATGCATATGTGATTTGTACAATTGATGTGATGATGCACAAGCAACCTTTGGTATCTCAGTTTGAATGTGTTGAAGTATCTTATCTCTCCGTATATTGAGATTTGACATTCTTCTTTATTGTCATCTCATGTCTAAGCATATTACTGTGTGGGGGAAAAAGTGGCACTAAGCAAACATGCCCTAATCTCACTTTCAATCACACACTTGTGGAATATGAAAGAGCCTAGAGGTATCACACAATTGGCTACTTCTTTCTGTGGAAGAGAGAGCCACGAGCTACCTATTAGGATTTCTATTCCTTTGTTGCAAATGATAGATAAAATGATGCAAGCTCAACTACTAGCCCTAGAGTGCAAGTATGAACTAGTAACAAGATTGCAAGATTGAGATTAAGTGATGAAAAGCTGTAAACACAAGGATAAAAGGAGAATGTAGATGTGTACCTGGGGTTAAAATCTGAGTGGAAATGTTCGGGACGGGGGCACGGGCGCCACTGTCCTGATTCTGCTCCTGAAACTATTATTTTGCAACCTAAAAAGTTGTCAGAAAAATGCTGAAACTATTATCTGACAGAGGGATCAGGGTGCCCAGTGCCCCTGTCCCAGGGACCAGGGCACCCAGCGCTCCTGTCCTGGCAGGACCAGGGCGCCCCACGCCCCTGTCCTGGTCTTTTTCTCTGCAATTTGGTGTGTTGTTCTGTCTCAGTTCACTTCCGTCGAATCTGCAACTTGCGGCGTCGTCCGAATCCCGAAACCTGCACTTATATTTGAAAAGGTATGGTGGGCGGCTATATAGGGTTTTGCCTTAGTCAAACCCCCGCTTTGGTGATTTCCACCTCCACGAATAGCCAAGTTGTATTGTAAAAGTAGTGTGTGTGCAGACCTTGTGTGTGTGCAAGATCCTAAAATGCAAGCAAACTAGAGCAACCTAGAAAGTAAACCCTAATTGCTTGCAAATGATAATGTAAGTGCTCCAAATCAAGATGCAAAGTGATCTAAAGCATGAATACAAATGATATAATGAGGCTTATGCAAAGACATGAAAACAACATGAAATCATACCCAACCCCAAGGGAGGGGTACAAGCCAATCTTCAGTCGGTGATCCCCTATTGCTCTTCAATGTCTTCAAAGCCCTAAATGGATGAATGAAATTGATGAATGCTTAATGGATGGATGTTGAATGTTGTTGAAGTCTTCAAAGATCTGCTCTTTCGCTGCATAGAAGGCCCTTGAAACCAAAATTCGTATCCTTTCAAATGAAGAAAGAGAGCTCTTATATATGAAACCCTAGGTCTTAATTTCAACTTTAGGCCGACCTAGAGATTGAATCTCCCACCAATTTCTTGGGGTTAAGCTTTATTTTATGATTGGATCGTGCTCCTAAAATTTTGGGAAAAATGTCCAGGACCATGTGCATGTCGGGCGCCATGGTCCTGACAACTTTTCACCAAATTTTCAGGGTCGTCGGATATGATGATTTTAGAGTGAATCCCGAAGTTATAGCTGATTTCGAGATGTTTTGACCCCTGAAATCAAGCCCCCAAGTTCAAAATAGGACCTAATTAGGGTTTTTGATTAAATGATGTATTAGAGGAATAAAATGAAAGGGGCACACTTTAATGTAAAGGGCCCAACTTTATGATATGGGAGATGATAAAATAGAACCTTAGACCTAATTAATTTAATTAATTAAGTGCTAAAGGGGAAATGCAATGCAAAATGCAAAATGCGCCAAGGCGGGTGCTAAACTAGGTGTGAAATTGTACCACCCTAGCAAGTGCGTACAATTTACGACGCTACAATTACCTTATAAACTCCCCTTGTAATTTGTTGCTAATGTTGGGAAATCTCAGTTGATGCTCGTATGTCTATTGTTGGGGTTTCTATCTTTATTTCTTTTTAGTTTTATGTTTTCTCCTTTATGTACTTTCAGGTTAAAAGTAAACAAAATCCTAAATACCCCTATCATATGAGGGAGCTTCCCCTCTCAAACATAGAGGAAGATTGTAGTTTCACTTCAATCTCTCCAACTGTTAAAACGCTTGTCACTGCTCAACGGGAAAACAGGGTTAGTTTCAGATAAACGAACGCAGTGACAAATCTGTTTACCAACAATACCAAATGTACCTAATCCCAATCACTTACTCATTTCTAAAATCTGCATTTTCATATTGCTAATTCCAGTTTCTTTTATTAATGAATCAATCACAAGATATATAGGATACATCTTAATGCTCACCTAATATCGTCTACCTTTCCCACAAACATGTAAGGCCCACCTTTACTTAAGTGAACATCACTGTCACTTCATATCAAAGATTTATCTTCCCGGTTCAAAACCTAACTCGACCTACTGCACATTCCTGCACTCAATCTACACCACTAGAAGAACACATTAGATCAATCAAATGTTAGATAAGAGATCAACAAGTTATACCAAATGATAACGTTAATTGGGTTAACATCCACCACTATACTTGCAAGGGTAAACATATAACCTAGGAAGAGTGAGAAGAATAGACATCTCAAAAGAGACAAACCTAAGGGTTGGACCTACAGTATCAGGGGCTCATTGTGGATGGCCTTGCCCATGTGAATGCGCAGAGACTTCATAGTTAGACTTAAACAAAAAAATTCAAAATAGAAGCGGGTATGCAACCCTTTCTAGGGTCCCCTACACCAGACAGTTCTCTCATTGGCTTCCACCCGCTTAGGTGAAACAGAGATGAATTCTTAGACAACTGAATTAAAGACTATTTGCAAAATAGGATCCCTACAAAATACCTTACGGATTTCCAAACACTAACTCCAACATAAAAATAAACCAATATGATAGCTAGGAACACTAAGATCATATAAAGTGTGATTTATGAATACATCTTATATAATGAATAAGATAACACCAAGGAAATGCATCCCTAAAACACTCACACCTAAATATGGGTTTCCAAACAAAATTACATACAAGAGAGCATTTAGAATAGTTATTATTTTTAAGGGATAACCTCTAACATATTGAGTAAGCACTCTACCTCATGGTTTCTATCCACTCTCTACCTCTAAAGGACAACCACTACTTAACGTTGAATTTAAGGTAACAAGACTATGATCAAAAGATTCATATACTAAATTAAATATAACAATTCAATAAGAATACAAGAGCATGACTAACCCGATTACAAAGCATACTTTACTAGTTACTTAAGAACATTAAAAAACAAGGATTCTACTAGATTACTTTCTAAATTTAATACCTATCAACTTATCTAATGAGATAACTGGATATAAACATTATCCCTCACACTGGACAATCACCAGTTGGGTTCAATTAGACATCAACACAATATCCAAGTCAAAACATTAACATCTCACTAACTAAAGTATCCCACACAAAAATGATGCATTGATGTCAATAATCTTACAACCATTATTCAGTTAATACATTTGGAGCCTAAAACTCGCCCAACCCCATTTAAGTTACTTAACCCCAATCTAACACCTAATCATGTATAAAAGTATAAATATATATATATATATAGAGAGAGAGAGAGACCTTTGATCATGAACGAACCAATAAATATGTGGAAACAAAAAATAATATTCTAGTTAATAGAGTGAAATAAAAATTTACTCTATTAGTTTCATTTATGATGCAAGAAAGATTCTTATATTTACCAAAAATTTAATTTTGTTCAACCAAGAGGTTTTCTAAGCTCAACAACTATATGATTGGATAATTTGCAACCTCTGCGAGGGTTAACCTACCTAAAGGTCAACGTTTGGTCACTTAGTAACCCTTGACCACTTAAAGGGAAACAAGAACCAGTAATAATGAACATCCACTTATCTTTCATATAGATAAGGAAATACAAAATTTAAAAAAAAAAAAAAAACATTCATTGCAAGACATTCCATCCCTTATATATTTACAACTATTTCAATTCGGATGATGAAATCTAATAATTAATCCCCTCTGTTTACCAATTATTCTAAGCAATATATAACAAGATTAAAATATCTAAGAAGCCAGTTATACTTCAAATTTTAACCATAATTAAAAAATAATGATCACTATATTGATCTGATATCACGATTTTATAACACCATTAACCAATTTTCAATCACTAACCAGGTATTACAAAAGTTAAACTACCCACATCTATACTTAAAACAAACTCCATTATTAAATATACCATTTATCCACCACATGAACATAAATATACATACACATATATCTATCTATCTATATGTGTGTGTGTGTATATATATATATATATATATATATATATATATATATATATATATATATATATATATATATATATATACACACACACACATATATATATACATATATATATATATACATATATACATATATATATATATATACATCTGTATATATGTATATATGTATATATGTATATATATATATATATGTGTGTGTGTATATATATATATGTATATATATGTATATGTATATATATGTATATGTATATATATATATATATGTATATATATATATATATATATATATTTAATATATATATACATATACATATAGATATATACATATACATATGTATACATATGTACATATGTATATATGTATATGTATATGTATATGTATATGTATATGCATATGCATATGTATATGTATATACATATACATATGTATATGCATATGTATATGTATATGCATATGAATATATACATATATACATATGTATATATGTTGGTAAACAGATTTGTCACTGCGATTGTTTACCTGAAACTGACCCTGTTTGCCTGATGAGCAGTGACAAACGTTCCAACAGTTGGAGAGATCGTTCTATGAAACACAATCTTCCTCTGCGTTTGAGAGGGGCAGCTCCCTCGTATGATAGGGGTGTTTAGGATTTTCGTGTACTTTTAACCTGAAATTACATAAAGGAGAAAACATAGAACTTAAACAAGAAATAAAGATAAAAACCCCAACAATAGACATACGGCCATCAACTGAGATTTCTCAACATTGCAACAAATTACAAAGGGGAGTTTATAATGTAATATGCTTAGCCATGAGATAATGATAAAGAAGAATGACAAATCTCAACATACGCAGAGATAAGATACTTTGACACATTCAAACTGAGATACCAAAGGTTGATTGTGCATCATCACATCAATTATACAAATCACATATACATAAAAAGACTACCAATTTGACATACAAGAAATCGGCAATGATAACACATGAATACATTTAGAACACACTAACTAAGACGTATCCTTCATTATCCTTTTGGAAATATACAAGTCCAAAATCCTTTCTACACATAGTGCAAATCAAAATGTCATTACAAGTTTCTCCTAGAATTCCGACAAAGTTTTCCCCTTTGTAAAAAGTCCCCCCCATACATTACAAATAGCCTTGTATTTATAGGCTTCCCAGAATAACCACCTTAGTAACTAAATTTATTCTTGGGTTAATAACTAACTCTTTTCTACGTGAATTTCAAAGAGTTAATAACTTACACACTTATGCGCATAAAAAGTCAATTTCCTAACCTTTGGTTAAAATATGTGACATAAGTCACTTTTACAAAAGTACAAATTCAAACTTGTAATATTGATGAAGAACCAAGTCATAAGCTATGTTGAGGCACTTCTCCATCTTTATCTACTTCATCTGAAGTTGTCATCATCTCGCCATCTAACCATTTGAGATCATAACATGTATATACATTAGTGAACTGCTTGTCGAAATAAAGCAGTCATTTGCCCTCCAAAAACACACATTCCAACTATATTAGCTAGATATCCTTCATGGTCAGCACCTACACTTCCTTGGAGTCACAGAGCCTAGCATTTCTGGATATAACACCTTTTCGATTCATTTTGTCAAAGAATTTCTTATGATTTCACTCATCAATTACATAAATGTTATAGTTTATGTGATTAAAACATCTACAACTCACATTCACCGCTTAGAACACAAAGAAAGCTTATAATGTTGAGCTGCATTAATTCAATAATTTTGAGAGCTTTCTTTGTAAAATCCAATTTTTTTTTGCACTCATTGCGATCCATGAGGTAATGTCTCTTCAAGGTTTTCTTTCAACTAACCCAGTTCTGTACATATGCTACAACCATGGCATTCCATGAGACCACATTTCTTTGAGAATTTTGTCTCAAAGTTACAAGATTTGCATTATACTTTGATTAATGTAGTTCTTTAAACAAATTTGTGTGCCGCATATCTCAAAACCATACCTCTCATGAGATGATGCCTCTATGAGGAATTCTGTCAAATGAATCAACTGAAATATATATCCTCTCGAGGCCGCAAATTTGCTACATTGAGGGATCTTGCCAAATAGTTCATTTATCGTGTCTTATCTTCTATATTTGCATCCATTGCATTTCATGAAATGACATTTCTGAGATATTCTGTCAAACATTAACATGCATTGCCTATGTGACCACAATCTTTGAAGCATTCTCTCAAATAGTTCACTTTCCTTGGCTATGCCTCGATGATCTGCATCATTCCAGATTAAAATTCGCATGTAGGGAAATGAACTGTGATTCTCCCAAATGAATTGCTAATTCCTCTACAAGCTCTCTCAAACGGCTACCCACTTTTTGTTTCATGCCCAAATTATAGACATCTAAATCGCCTTCTCCATTCCGCAATGGAATGCCACTTAATGGAGAAACATTTGAGCCCAATGCTCATGGTCAACATCAGAAGTTGAAAATATAGACTCTTTACTTTTGTTTCAGTCATATTCATATTGTGAAATTCCATGCATAATGCAACATTACCACCCACAGACCCTGATCACAACATTCATTAGACCACATTCTCCATGGCATTTGGTAAAACATTACATGTTCAAGGTTTGACTTTTGCAATTTGAATGTAGAATCTGAAAACATCACATTCATGAGATAACCGAGCTTCCACATTGTATGAACTTCACCATGCTCAAACACTTCAAGAAAACACGTCCACACAACCATCGCAATCTCAAGGTGTCCCAATAATAATATTTAGGATGTCCTCAAGATGGCTACCATGGGCATGATGGTCAATCGCAAGCAAACAAAACTTACAATGCTAGGATTTGTTCGAAGGTGCTACACTAATTCAAAGATTCTGAGACCTTCCTTGAAAAATGTGTTTGGTGCACATTCTGAAATCATTTCATTTTGTTTTGATGATATCTCTTTGAGACAATTTATTCAAAGTCTTTTGTTTGTGCACAAGTTACGAAAGGCAATTGTTTACGTGTCATTTATAAATTGCTTGATAGTTTTTGAAGATTGGTCATCGAATTTACATCATTCATATCCTATAATACTGCAATCTGTGAAACAGTTCACGTGCATTGTCTATGCTTCCATAATCTACATGCATTCCATTGTTCCTTGTTCTCCTACCTTTCATGTTGCTCCTGCCCTTGGGTATCTAACGTGAGAAACTCCTGGAGGTACCTAAACTAGACCAACTTATGGTATTGGATCTGTTTCAACATCTACTAAAATTGGTATTGCCTCTCTTGCTGTGAGTATGCTCCACGATGCATATAAGTCTACCAAAGCAACTGCAGCTACATGACTGAAAAAATTCATCTATCCTCTACGCTTTGTTGAATACCATGAATGTCATATCTACCAGAGCAAATGAACAGTTAGCGGTTTTTGCTTTTAACCATTTGACATTTCTTCGAAGCACCTTATCAAAAGATTCATTTGTTGTTCTTAACCTTCCACTCATGGCATTTCACGTGACATTCTATCAAACAGTTCATATACATTGTTTATGCATTCACATCCTGCATTTTACATGGCGTTAAATGACTTCAACTGGTGGGAATAATGGAGATTGCAGCGAAGTTAACTAGCATTATTTATGCAGTGCCTATCATGATGAGGTGACATCTTCTTGAGGCGTTTCATTAGACCATTCATAATATCTATTCTATGTAGGACTGGAACGAGTGGAACCGCGCTGCAAGAGTGGGCTTGTTGTGTGGGAAGTTCGTAGAATTTGATAGCACTACACAGAAATTGATAGAGCGCTCAACATCCATGTTGTTTGAGGAGGACACAACGTTGGCAGTGATCACCCTCCCTGTCCATATGGAATTTAATCATCATCAAATTCTACAATGACTTGTTGGGGT
The DNA here is from genome assembly GCF_030272615.1 of Cryptomeria japonica. NCBI lineage: Eukaryota > Viridiplantae > Streptophyta > Pinopsida > Cupressales > Cupressaceae > Cryptomeria > Cryptomeria japonica. The sequence goes on along the minus strand of NC_081413.1, from coordinate 194,872,171 downwards.
GGCGATGGAAAAAGAAAAGATGACTTTTGAAAGAGGACCTCTGAGGATTGTCCATGCTTCACATTCTGCACGCAAAACTACCAAAGTGGTTACATCTACCGGATAGAAAATCATTCTAACCTTTACGCTTTGATAAGTGCCTGAGATAATGTGGTACATATCCTGCAATCATTTCAATTGTCACTCCTTCATTTTCTCTGTGATGTATGGCTTGTTTACACTTGCCATATTCTTCATTGTGTGCAAACAATTCATGCGACCTGACTACACCTCTCACACTTTTGCATTCATATCCAGAATTCGCGGCATGTTTGTGCTTCCATTCTACAATTATAAGAGGTTAAGAATGCTCAAAAAGTGAGCATTTCTAACCTTCTTGACAAAGTGGGGCCCGCGAGGTTAAGAAATAAGGTTAGGAATGCTCACTTTTTGAGCATTCTTAACCTTTTTTTTGTGTTGTGAGAGGTTAGAAATACGGGTTAGAAATGCTCAAAAAGTGAGCATTTCTAACCTTCTTGACAAAAGGTTAAGAAAGGAGGTTAAGAATGCTCAAAAAGTGAACATTTCTAACCTTCTACTTCCACAAACTATCCTTTAGACCTTAGAAACCATTGATCAAAGAGAGGAATCAAGGAAGAATGCAACCGATTTTTTTAGACAGCTTTTTATTGCAAATGACCAGGCATATTGAAATAATTTAAAATATTAAATTATTATTTGAGAATTAATTTATTTGAAAGATGCGTCAATGGCAGGGAAATAGGTCCACACAATTATTTACACCTCATGACAAAGCCCCTAGGATGAGATATTTTAATCATTTTGGGTCAACAAACACCAAAAAATGAAAGTTTAAATTATGACAAAGTATGAACTACGTTCAAGTGAAAGTTGGCCATGTGATACAAAATGACACTTAGATTCTGACTGTCAATTGATTTCCCTCAATTCATGGTAATTCTCAAAAATCTTCCATTTTTCATATTTTGACTAGCAATGACCTTGGATTGCGTGTTCATTGCTTACACATATACACCTATTGGATCTTCATTCAACATGAGATTGATTTGAAATTCAAATTTTAGGTATGCCAAATATGGGGGCAACAATATCCATATATATATATACATATATACATATATATATATATATATACATATATACATATATATATATATATACATATATACATATATATATATATATGTATATATATATATACATATATACATATATATATATATATACATATATATATATATGTATATATATATATATGTATATATGTATATATATATATATATATATATATATATATGTATATATGTATATATGTATATGTGTGTGTGTGTGTATTTATATGTATACTTATATATATACACACACATATATATACATATTGTAAAGCAGAAAATCGCGATCGAACCCTAGTTGCTCTCCCCTCTTCCAACTCCAAGGAGAGAGAAGGGAGAGTCACTCTAGGGTTGATGGTTTTCACTTAGGAGGGACTTTACATTCAAAAGAGGGGTTGAAACCCACAAGATCCAATCCCACACAATGCAAGATTGGATGCTAAATGAGTTTCAAGGGTTGTGATAGCAAGGATACCCTCTTTTGTAAAGAATGTAGATGGAAAGATTGAACTAGGCATGCATAGAAAGTGAGAAAGATTCGCTTATAAACTGAGATAGGGATATAGGATGAAATGTGCTTGGTCTGAGTATGAAATGTTTGGTTCTTATCTAGGAAGATCGCACTCTAACTACCACAATAAACTATTATTGCACCTTGTTTTATTCCAATATATGAACATAGTCTCTTAAGCCAAATGGCTTCTTTACAACCATGAGTAGCTGCCATATACTCTTCTTATGTAGTGGACAAAGCAACCACAACATGTCACTTACCCATCCAACCAATTGCACCACCAAATAAAGTAAATACATAAGAACTGGTGGATCTTCTGCTATCAATATCATGTGCCCAGTCTAAATCCACATAACCATGAATATCAAGGGAAATCATGTCTCCAACCAAATTACCATGATAACACAAATAATACTCAGAGTTACCCTTCAAATATCTGAAGACTCTTTTGACTGCATCCCAATGAACTCTACCAAGATTAGATATATATCTAGAAAGAGCTCACACAACTTGGGCAATGTCTGGTCTAGTAAAAACTATAGCATACATCAAACTTCCAACTGCACTCTGGTAAGGCACTCTACTCATGTGTTTCATCTCCGATGGAGATGACGAACAATCTGAAACTGATGATTTTGTTCCAACGGTGAAACGATCACACAATCTAGTCTACAATCTTGTATGTTGATCCTCTTTAATACTAAATTTACATACTTACTTTGGCCTAGCCATAGCTTTCTGTTTTCTCTATCTCTTTTAATTTCGATCCCAAGAATGTGTTTTATTGCACCAAGATCTGTCATTTCAAATTTAGCAACAAGTTGAGATTTTAGTTTTGAAATCATACCTTTCCCTTTACCAATGAATAACATATCATCAAGATATAATGCAATGTACAAGAAATGATCACCATTAGATTTATAATAAACACAATGATCTGATGTAGAACGCTCAAATCCCAAACTCAACACATGTATCAAATTTTTGGTACCACGTCCTAGGACTTTGTTTGTGGCCATACAAAGATTTCTTCAATTTATAAACCAAAGGACTTTTACCTTTTTCCATATAGTGCTTTGGTTGTGTCATATAGATATCTTGCTCCAAATTACCATGAAGGAAAGCAATTTTCACATCCATTTTCTCAACCTCTAAATTATAAGTAGTGGCAATAGAAAGCAAAAATCTAATGGATGTCATTTTTGTGACAAGAGAAAATATCTCACCATAATCAACACCCTCAACCTGAGAGTAGCATTTTGTAGCCAACCTTTCTTTATACTTCTCAATGCTTGCATATGAACCAATATTTTTCTTGAAGACTCATTTACAGCCAATAGGCTTCCTTCCTTTAGGAAATGATACAATATCCCATGTATCATTCTTTTTCAAAGCTGCCATTTCTTCTTTCATAGCAATCTACCATGATTCTACATCATTCATACCTAATGCATCTTCTACAGATGTAGGTTCATCCACATTAATATTAAAAGAAGAAATAAATCTTCAATCATCAAGTGAATACCTTTCAGGTGGTTGTCTATGTCTTGTAGACCTTCGAACAAGTTGAGTTGGAGGTTATTCCTCTTCTGAAGATTCAGAGCTAGATGAGCTCTCCTCAACTTCTTGCCTATCAAGGGGTCTTGATTGAACTCTCTCAGGCGTAGAAGGGAATTGAATCACATCTTCCTACTTAGTTTTTTTGGGTTGCAATGTAATAGAAGGAGACTTAATTTCTCCAATAATAACACTTCTATTATTAATTATCTTTTATGCAACAGGGTCCCAAAGCTTGTATCCTTTCACACCATAACTGTAACTGATGAAGATACATTTCACAACCTTGTTCTCCAACTTTGTTCGCTTCTCCTTGGGCACATGTTCATATGCCTCGCAACCAAAAAATCTAAGATTTTTCAATGAAGTTTTTTATCTAACCATGCTTCCATAGGCATTTTATCAACAAGAGATAATGTAGGAGACCTGTTAATCAGGTAGCAAGCAATGGCAATAGCTTCAGCCCACAAATTTTGTTCTAGAACATCACCACTTAGCATACTCCTAGCCTTCTCCATTAGTGTCATGTTCATTCTTTCTGCAACTCCATTCTACTATGGAGAATATGGAAATATCTTATATCCATTAATACCACACTCTTTACAGAATCCTGCAAAATCATTAGAGAAAAATTCACAACCATTATCAGTACTCAAACATTTAATTTTTTGTCTAGTCTATAACTCAACCATTTCTTTAAATTCTTTAAAACAACTAAAAACTTTAAATTTGTTGTTTAGAAGGTATACCCATGTCCCTCTACTAAAATAATAAATAAATGAAACATAATATGTGGATTTTTTCCAATTGAAGGAACATCTACATGACCAAACACATCAAAATGAATAAGATCCAAAAAACCACAAGATTTATGAGAACTCAAGTAAAATTTAATGTATTTTTGTTTTGCATAAATGCAATGCTCACAGAAATCAAAGTCAAGATTACAATCATTCAAACCTTCAACAAGGTTTTTATTTTTCAAGGTCCTTAGTTTAATGCCTGCCAAAAAGCCCTAGAGAAATTAACCAACTAACTTGCAAACAGAGATAAAATAAATAAATTTAAACATCTACTAATGCATTAAAATCAACTATTTACTCATATGCATCTAACATCCATTAATATGATTTACCATTAACCAGCACGAACATAATCACCAAACATGATACACAAACAAAAATAAAACACAACATAACCTCTATCTTTCCTAGGGTACTCAATGTCCTTACTCACACTACTAATCATAAGAAACAGCATCATAATAACAACTAACCCAATGCACATTAATTCTATTATTAATTCTTCTTTCCATGCACATATGCAAGATCATTTCTAGTCTATCTATGATAAATGTGATCTTCTTCAAAGCAACTACCCATTAACCCCATTAGGTCCATTTTAAAGAACCAATACCTGTTGCCCCCATATTTGGCATACCTAAAATTTTAATTTCAAATCGATCTCATTGTTGAATGAAGATCCAATAGGTGTTTATGTGTAAACAATGAACACATAGTCCAAGGTCCTTACCAGTCAGAATATGAAAAGTGGATTAATTTTATAAATTACCAAGAACTGAGTTAAACCATTTTATAGGCATTTCATTAGCACCATTTTGTGTCATGTGGCAAATTTTTGCCTGAACCCAGTTCGTAATTTTTCATATATTAAACTTTTAAATTTTGGTGTCCCTCACCCAAAAATGATTAAAATATCTCATCTTAGGATTTTTCATGAGGTGTAAATAATTTTGTGGACCCATTTCCCTACCATTGACTCGTGTTTAAAATTTCAGGACCTAACTCCTTACCGCTTGAAAGTTGTGCCATTTTTCTCAAGCATGAGTATTAAATTTACAATATTTAAATTATTTTTCAAATAAATAATTTAATATTTTAGATTATTTTTATTTTGGTCATTTGAGGGAAAAAGTTATCTAAAAATGTCAGTTGCATTCCTCCTTTATTCTCCTCCGTGATCAATGGTTTCCGAGGTCAAAATCATAGTCTTTGAAGAAGAAGGTTAGAAATGCTCCCTTTTTGAGCATTCTTAACCTTTTGCCAAAATGGTTAGAAATTCTCAGTTTTTGAGCATTCTTAACCCATATTTCTAACCTCTCACAAAAAAGGTTAGGAATTCTCCAAAATTGAGCATCTCTAACCTCATTTGTTAACCTTGTGGGCCCCACTTTGTGAAGAAGGTTAGAAATGCTCCATTCTGGAGCATTCTTAACCTCTTCCATAAATTTTAACAAAAAAAAGAATTAAAAAAAGGAAAGGAAAGAGCTTCAAATTCCAGGTTATGAATGTGCGTTGGATGTAATGAAAAGAAAGTGATTTTCGTCCGGTGGTTGCAATGATGGAAGAATATACACATAATGTATCTCACTAGATTTTGGAAATTTACAGATGTTTGTAATTGGTCAGGTTTTTACTCCATCATCCTAGCCTTTGCAAAATGGGAACTTTGGAACATGACATTGACACTCATCACAACATAAAAGATAGTAAGATTTTATCATATCTCATACTGGCAATTATTGTTGTAGATGTATGCTAGATATGGAGGCATCGACCAAGCATTTGAATCATCTGATGAAAGGTCTCAAAGCGCTGGAAATTCATGGAATAGAATGACAGGAGTGAAGATACATCGGTTTTGTCAAACATTGGAGTTTGAAACGCATCAAATCATGGGAGCAAAAAAATTAATTATACTGCGAGATGTTTGGGTAGATTTGTATGCAAAACAGGTAACATACTTATGGCATGCAAATTGTCTAACAAAATGCCTTAAAAAGATGTCACCTCATCTCGGTGAGAAAAGACTGCAGAGTGAACACCAAATAGGCTTAGCAAGGAATCTTTGCATTGTTCTTCACGAACCTATGTCATCCAACACTATGCTGCTGATTTGCAATTTCTTCACCCTTCGAAAAACAGAGATCAAGACAGTAAGGAAAGCGATGACTAATGAGTTCTAATGGATTTGCACAACCACTGAAATGTGTGACAAAGCACCATGTATGAAGCATAAACAATGTATGTGAATTGTTTCACAGAAAACTCAAGCAGAATGTGGAACATGAACAATGCATGTGAGGTATTTGACAGTATACCACGTGAAACACAATAATGGAGCATAGACACGGCATGTGAATTGTTTGATAGAATTGTTTAAAGAAATGTGGTCTCATTTAATGCAATGATCGCGAGATATGCAAAAAACCAGTCACAGTATGCAACAAAGCGTAGAGGATAGAGGAACTTTGTCAACCATGGTGTTGCAGTTTCTCTAGTAGACTTGTATACAGAACGTGGAGCTCACACAAGGCACGCTAACAGTCTGACAAAATGCTTCAAAGAAATGTCATCTCATGGCATGCTTTGATCGTAGAAATGTGATCTCATGAAATGTGATGATTGCAGGATATTCACAAAATGGATTTGTTAAAAAAAAAAAGAAAAAAACTTTGAAACAGGGTATTGACACCCATCAAAGCATATGCACCACATGTCCATTGTTCAGCAAAATACCTCAAATGATATCATGCATGGAATGCGATGATCTCATGATATGCACGGAATGGGGTTGCTATAAAGGCCTTAGAGACGTTCAAGCAAATACAATTACAAGTGTAAAACCATATTTCGTGATATTCGCCAGCATCTTCCTTTCTCATGACAAAAATGGAGGAATTGAAACAATGCAAATCACGTCAGCTATTTGGTAAATGCCTTCAAACAAATGTGGTCTGATGAATATCAGGTTTGCAATGTACATGCAGGACACAGATAAGGTAGGTAAAATTGCTTTTAAAAATGCCTTAACAAATTTGTTCTTCCCATAAATGCAACAGAATGAAAGCATTTACGGTATGACATAATGCCTCATAGAAGCATGATTTCAAAGAAGAAAATAAAACGTTGCAGAATGTGTACAAATGGTTTGCGCAAGGAAGCTCTCAAAATCTTTGATTTAATGAAACACTCTAGAACACATTCTAATATTGTAAGCCTTGTTCGCAATACAAGTCGAGTCCATTTCATTAAAATCTACAGGTTGATTACTCTATAAAATTTTCTTGGAGATCCAGATATCCATGATGGGAAGTATGCAACTCCATACAAATCTTAGACAAGATGTTGATTCTTGGATCTCAATGAAGGGTGTTTATAGGACTTCAAATTAGATTTGTCAAAATATATTAGAAGCGGCAATATTATATTTCAACATAATACAAGCTCAACATCAGATTAAGTTCAAAATTATATCCAAGTGGTGGACTGAAACAAGTGACATGCAAAAAATTAGTTGATTTGTGATAAGATGAGGCTTGTGAAATGGTTTCATAACGGACACATGATGAATTCAGTGAGAAGTATTTAAAACCTTCAAGAAGAGGATGATTCTTTATCCAACTTGAATGCACTTGATGCGGTTCTAGCAATGGTGACATCAAAAGTTCATAAACATCATGTTGCAGTTGGAATTGATGCATTAAAAGAGTTATTCTTAATGTGTCTGCTACCAATTTTTGAAATATTTGGGATAGCAGCCACTACGTGCTCTTGTGAAGTCAAGCAAGGGAAATTTATATTTTCTCTTTGAGCATGGGAAGAATCTAGAGGATAAAAGATTTTATTTGGTAGGATTTCTCAAAGTATTATCTAAAATTTGTTGACCACAAGTCAAAGAAGATCACTTTAATTTCAAAGGATGTTCAAAGCAAAGGATTGATAGGTTGCTACATCACACATACAATGTGCATGTCTAAGTGTAATGAAATAGCAGCATGTTGGTGAAAAGATAGTTTATGTCAATGATGGATATAGCTCAAGTCGTGGATATTTGCAACACATGATCCTTTTCCATCCTTATGAAGAGTTTCAAAGTTTTATTTTCTTTCCAAATGAATATATATGTTTTATATCCTTAAGTGACTAGATGACAATGAATGAAGTGGATGAAGATGGAGAAGTGCCTCAACATAACTCATGACTTGGTTCTTCATCGATATTACAAGTTTAAACTTGTATTTTTGTAAAATGAACTTATTCTATTCATTGTAACTAAGGGTTAGAAAGTGGACCTTATTCACGCAAAAGTGAAGTAGTTTCTAACTAGGATCTTTTTGCATAAAAATGAGTTAGTTATTAACCTATCCAAAGTTAGTTACTAAATTGGTTATCCTACAAGCCTATAAATACAAGGCTTTTGGTATTGTTGAAGAAAAAACTTTTGGACAGAGGGGAAAACTCTACTGGAATTCCAGGAGAAACTTGTAATGATATTTTGATTTGTACTATGTTTAGAAAGGATTTTGGACTTGTATATTTCCAAAAGGATAATGAAGAATACGTCTTAGTTCATGTGTTCTAAATGTATTCATGTGTTATCATTTCTTATTTCTCATATGTCAAATTGGTAGTCTTTTTATGCATATGTGATTTGTACAATTGATGTGATGATGCACAAGCAACCTTTGGTATCTCAGTTTGAATGTGTTGAAGTATCTTATCTCTCCGTATGTTGAGATTTGACATTCTTCTTTATCGTCATCTCATGTCTAAGCATATTACCTTATAAACTCCCCTTGTAATTTGTTGCCAATGTTGGGAAATCTCAGTTGATGGTCGTATGTCTATTGTTGGGGTTTCTATCTTTATTTCTTTTTAGTTTTATGTTTTCTCCTTTATGTACTTTCAGGTTAAAAGTAAACAAAATCCTAAATACCCCTATCATATGAGGGAGCTTCCCCTCTCAAACATAGAGGAAGATTGTAGTTTCACTTCAATCTCTCCAACTATTAAAACGCTTGTCACTGCTCAACGGGGCAAACAGGGTTAGTTTCAGATAAACGACCGCAGTGACAAATCTGTTTACCAACAATACCAAATGTACCTAATCCCAATCACTTACTCATTTCTAAAATCTTGAACTATTACCAATATTAATTACCACATTATTAATCCATTCCTTAAACCATAATAAACATACGTAAAACACTAAATGCATTTTCATATTGCTAATTCCAGTTTCTTTTATTAATGAATCAATCACAAGATATATAGGATACATCTTAATGCTCACCTAATATCATCTACCTTTCCCATGAACATGTAAGGCCCACCTTTACTTAAGTGAACATCACTGACACTTCATATCAAAGATTTATCTTCCCGGTTCAAAACCTAACTCGACCTACTGCACATTCCTGCACTCAATCTACACCGCTAGAAGAACACATTATATCAATCAAATGTTAGATAAGAGATCAACAAGTTATACCAAATGATAACGTTAATTGGGTTAACATCCATCACTGTACTTGCAAGGGTAAACATATAACCTAGGAAGAGTAAGAAGAATAGACATCTCAAAAGAGACAGACCTAAGGGTTGGACCTATAGTATCAGGGGCTCATTGTGGATGGCCTTGCCCACGTGAATGCGCAAAGACTTCATAGTTAGACTTAAACAAAAAAATTCAAAATAGAAGCGGGTATGCAACCCTTTCTAGGGTCCCCTACACCAGACAGTTCTCTCATTGGCTTCCACCCGCTTAGGTGAAACAGAGATGAATTCTTAGACAACTGAATTAAAGACTATTTGCAAAATAGGATCCCTACAAAATACCTTACGGATTTCCAAACACTAACTCCAACATAAAAATAAACCAATATGATAGCTAGGAACACTAAGATCATATAAAGTGTGATTTATGAATACATCTTATATAATGAATAAGATAACACCAAGGAAATGCATCCCTAAAACACTCACACCTACATATGGGTTTCCAAACAAAATTACATACAAGAGAGCATTTAGAATAGTTATTATTTTTAAGGGATAACCTCTAACATATTGAGTAAGCACTCTACCTCATGGTTTCTATCCACTCTCTACCTCTAAAGGACAACCACTACTTAACGTTGAATTTAAGGTAACAAGACTATGATCAAAAGATTCATATACTAAATTAAATATAATAGTTCAATAAGAATACAAGAGCATGACTAACCCGATTACAAAGCATACTTTACTAGTTACTTAAGAACATTAAAAAACAAGGATTCTACTAGATTACTTTCTAAATTTAATACCTATCAACTTATCTAATGAGATAACTGGATATAAACATTATCCCTCACACTGGACAATCACCAGTTGGGTTCAATTAGACATCAACACAATATCCAAGTCAAAACATTAACATCTCACTAACTAAAGTATCCCACACAAAAATGATGCATTAGTGTCAATAATCTTACAACCATTATTCAGTTAATACATTTGGAGCCTAAAACTCGCCCAATCCCATTTAAGTTACTTAACCCCAATCTAACACCTAATCATGTATAAAAGTATATATATAGAGAGAGAGAGACCTTTGATCATGAACGAACCAATAAATATGTGGAAACAAAAAATAATATTCTAGTTAATAGAGTGAAATAAAAATTTACTCTATTAGTTTCATTTCTGATGCAAGAAAGATTCTTATATTTACCAATAATTTAATTTTGGTCAACCAAGAGGTTTTCTAAGCTCAACAACTATATGATTGGATAATTTGCAACCTCTACGAGGGTTAACCTACCTAAATGTCAACGTTTGGTCACTTAGTAACCCTTGACCACTTAAAGGGAAACAAGAACCAGTAATAATGAACATCCACTTATCTTTCATATAGATAAGGAAATACAAAATTTAAAAAAAAAAAAAAATAACTTTCATTGCAAGACATTCCATCCCTTATATATTTACAACTATTTCAATTCAGATGATGAAATCTAATAATTAATCCCCTCTGTTTACCAATTATTCTAAGCAATATATAACAAGATTAAAATATCTAAGAAGCCAGTTATACTTCAAATTTTAACCATAATTTAAAAACAATGATCACTATATTGATCTGATATCACGATTTTATAACACCATTAACCAATTTTCAATCACTAACAAGGTATTACAAAAGTTAAACTACCCACATCTATACTTAAAACAAACTCCATTATTAAATATACCATTTATCCACCACATGAACATAAATATACATACACACACACACACACACACACACACACACACACACACACATATATATATATATAATATATATTTAATATATATATATATACATTTACATATAGATATATACATATACATATGTATACATATGTACATATGTATATATGTATATGTATATGTATATGCATATGTATGTATATATATATATATATATACATATGTATATGCATATGTATATGTATATGCATATATATATGTATATGCATATATATATGTATATACATATGCATATATACATATATACATATGTATATATGTTGGTAAACAGATTTGTCACTGCGATCGTTTACCTGAAACTGACCCTGTTTGCCTGATGAGCAGTGACAAATGTTCCAACAGTTGGAGAGATCGTTCTATGAAACACAATCTTCCTCTGCGTTTGAGAGGGGCAGCTCCCTCGTATGATAGGGGTGTTTAGGATTTTCGTGTACTTTTAACCTAAAATTACATAAAGGAGAAAACATAGAACTTAAACAAGAAATAAAGATAAAAACCCCAACAATAGACATACGGCCATCAACTGAGATTTCTCAACATTGCAACAAATTACAAAGGGGAGTTTATAATGTAATATGCTTAGCCATGAGATAATGATAAAGAAGAATGACAAATCTCAACATACGTAAAGATAAGATACTTCGACACATTCAAACTGAGATACCAAAGGTTGCTTGTGCATCATCACATCAATTATACAAATCACATATACATAAAAAGACTACCAATTTGACATACAAGAAATCGACAATGATAACACATGAATACATTTAGAACACACTAACTAAGACGTATCCTTCATTATCCTTTTGGAAATATACAAGTCCAAAATCCTTTCTACACATAGTGCAAATCAAAATGTCATTACAAGTTTCTCCTAGAATTCCGACAAAGTTTTCCCCTTTGTAAAAAGTCCCCCCCATACATTACAAATAGCCTTGTATTTATAGGCTTCCCAAAATAACCACCTTAGTAACTAAATTTATTCTTGGGTTAATAACTAACTCTTTTCTGCGTGAATTTCAAAGAGTTAATAACTTACACACTTATGCACAGAAAAAGTCAATTTCCTAACCTTTGGTTAAAATATGTGACATAAGTCACTTTTACAAAAGTACAAATTCAAACTTGTAATATTGATGAAGAACCAAGTCATAAGCTATGTTGAGGCACTTCTCCATCTTTATCTACTTCATCTAAAGTTGTCATCATCTCGCCATCTAACCATTTGAGATCATAACATGTATATACATTAGTGAACTGCTTGTCGAAATAAAGCAGTCATTTGCCCTCCAAAAACACACATTCCAACTACATTAGCTAGATATCCTTCATGGTCAGCACCTACACTTCCTTGGAGTCACAGAGCCTAGCACTTCTAGATATAACACCTTTTCGATTCATTTTGTCAAAGAATTTCTTATGATTTCACTCATCAATTACATAAATGTTATAGTTTATGTGATTAAAACATCTACAACTCACATTCACCGCTTAGAACACAAAGAAAGCTTATAATGTTGAGCTACATTAATTCAATAATTTTGAGAGCTTTCTTTGTAAAATCCTTTTTTTTTTTGCACTCATTGCGATCCATGAGGTAATGTCTCTTCAAGGTTTTCTTTCAACTAACCCAGTTCTGTACATATGCTACAACCATGGCATTCCATGAGACCACATTTCTTTGAGAATTTTGTCTCAAAGTTACAAGATTTGCATTATACTTTGATTAATGTAGTTCTTTAAACAAATTCGTGTGCCGCATATCTCATAACCATACCTCTCATGAGATGATGCCTCTATGATGAATTCTGTCAAACGAATCAACTGAAATGTATATCCTCTCGAGGCCGCAAATTTGCTACATTGAGGGACCTTGCCAAATAGTTCATTTATCGTGTCTTATCTTCTATATTTGCATCCATTGCATTTCATGAAATGACATTTCTAAGATATTCTATCAAACATTAACATGCATTGCCTATGCAACCACAATCTTTGAAGCATTCTCTCAAATAGTTCACTTTCCTTGGCTATGCCTCGATGATCTGCATCATTCCAGATTAAAATTCGCATGTAGGGAAATGAACTGTGATTCTCCCAAATGAATTGCTAATTCCTCTACAAGCTCTCTCAAACGGCTACCCACTTTTTGTTTCATGCCCAAATTATAGACATCTAAATCGCCTTCTCCATTCCGCAATGGAATGCCACTTAATGGAGAAACATTTGAGCCCAATGCTCATGGTCAACATCAGAAGTTGAAAATATAGACTCTTTACTTTCATTTCAGTCATATTCATATTGTGAAATTCCATGCATAATGCAACATTACCACCCACAGACCCTGATCACAACATTCATTAGACCACATTCTCCATGGCATTTGGTAAAACATTACATGTTCAAGGTTTGACTTTTGCAATTTGAATGTAGAATCTGAAAACATCACATTCATGAGATAACCGAGCTTCCACATTGTATGAACTTCACCATGCTCAAACACTTCAAGAAACACGTCCACACAACCATCGCAATCTCAAGGTGTCCCAATAATAATATTTAGGATGTCCTCAAGATGGCTACCATGGGCATGATGGTCAATCGCAAGCAAACAAAACTTACAATGCTAGGATTTGTTCGAAGGTGCTACACTAATTCAAAGATTCTGAGACCTTCCTTGAAAAATGTGTTTGGTGCACATTCTAAAATCATTTCATTTTGTTTTGATGATATCTCTTTGAGACAATTTATTCAAAGTCTTTTGTTTGTGCACAAGTTATGAAAGGCAATTGTTTACATGTCATTTATAAATTGCTTGATAGTTTTTGAAGATTGGTCATCGAATTTACATCGTTCATATCCTATAATACTGCAATCTGTGAAATAGTTCACTTGCATTGTCTATGCTTCCATAATCTACATGCATTCCATTGTTCCTCGTTCTCCTACCTTTCATGTTGCTCCTGCCCTTGGGTATCTAACGTGAGAAACTCTTGGAGGTACCTAAACTAGACCAACTTATGGTATTGGATCTGTTTCAACATCTACTAAAATTGGTATTGCCTCTCTTGCTGTGAGTATGCTCCACGATGCATATAAGTCTACCAAAGCAACTATAGCTACATGACTGAAAAAATTCGTCTATCCTCTACGCTTTGTTGAATACCATGAATGTCATATCTACCAGAGCAAATGAACAGTTAGCGGTTTTTGCTTTTAACCATTTGACATTTCTTCGAAGCACCTTATCAAAAGATTCATTTTTTGTTCTTAACCTTCCACTCATGGCATTTCACGTGACATTCTATCGAACAGTTCATATACATTGTTTATGCATTCACATCCTGTATTTTACATGGCGTTAAATGACTTCAACTGGTGGGAATAATGGAGATTGCAGCGAAGTTAACTAGCATTATTTATGCAGTGCCTATCATGATGAGGTGACATCTTCTTGAGGCGTTTCATTAGACCACTCATAATATCTATTCTATGTAGGACTGGAACGAGTGGAACTGCGCTGCAAGAGTGGACTTGTTGTGTGGGAAGTCCATAGAATTTGATAGCACTACACAGAAATTGATAGAGCGCTCAACATCCATGTTGTTTGAGGAGGACACAACATTGGCAGTGATCACCCTCCCTGTCCATATGGAATTTAATCATCATCAGCTTCTACAATGACTTGTTGGGGTGGCGATGGAAAAAGAAAAGATGACTTTTGAAAGAGGACCTCTGAGGATTGTCCATGCTTCACATTCTGCACGCAAAACTACCAAAGTGGTTACATCTACCGGATAGAAAATCATTCTAACCTTTACGCTTTGATAAGTGCCTGAGATAATGTGGTACATATCCTGCAATCATTTCAATTGTCACTCCTTCATTTGCTCTGTGATGTATGGCTTGTTTACACTTGCCATATTCTTCATTGTGTGCAAACAATTCATGCGACCTGACTACACCTCTCACACTTTTGCATTCATATCCAGAATTCGCAGCATGTTTGTGCTTCCATTCTACAATTATAAGAGGTTAAGAATGCTCAAAAAGTGAGCATTTCTAACCTTCTTGACAAAGTGGGGCCCGTGAGGTTAAGAAATAAGGTTAGGAATGCTCACTTTTTGAGCATTCTTAACCTTTTTTTTGTGTTGTGAGAGGTTAGAAATACGGGTTAGAAATGCTCAAAAAGTGAGCATTTCTAACCTTCTTGACGAAAGGTTAAGAAATGAGGTTAAGAATGCTCAAAAAGTGAACATTTATAACCTTCTGCTTCCACGAACTATCCTTTAGACCTTAGAAACCATTGATCAAAGAGAGGAATCAAGGAAGAATGCAACCGATTTTTTTAGACAGCTTTTTATTGCAAATGACCAGGCATATTGAAATAATTTAAAATATTAAATTATTATTTGAGAATTAATTTATTTGAAAGACGCGTCAATGGCAGGGAAATAGGTCCACACAATTATTTACACCTCATGACAAAGCCCCTAGGATGAGATATTTTAATCATTTTGGGTCAACAGACACCAAAAAATGAAAGTTTAAATTATGACAAAGTATGAACTACGTTCAAGTGAAAGTTGGCCATGTGATACAAAATGACACTTAGATTCTGACTGTCAATTGATTTCCCTCAATTCATGGTAATTCTCAAAAATCTTCCATTTTTCATATTTTGACTAGCAATGACCTTGGATTGCGTGTTCATTGCTTACACATATACACCTATTGGATCTTCATTCAACATGAGATTGATTTGAAATTCAAATTTTAGGTATGCCAAATATGGGGGCAACAATATCCATATATATATATATATATATATATATATATATATATATATATATATATATATATATATATATATATATATATATATATATATATATATATATATATATATATATATATATATATACATATATACATATGGATATTGTTGCCCCCATATTTGGCATGCATACATATATATATACATACATATATACATACATATATATGTGTGTGTGTGTGTGTATTTATATGTATATGTATATGTATATGTATATATGTATATTTATATGTATACTTATATATATACACACACATATATATACATATATGTATATTTATATGTATATGTATATGTATATATGTATATTTATATGTACACACACACACACACACACACATATATATATGTTTATATATATGTGTGTGTATGTGTGTGTGTGTGTGTGTACATATTTATATATGTACATATACATATATATGTATATGTATATATATACATGTATATACATATATGTGTATACATATACATGTACATACATATACATATACATATATGTATATATATACATGTATATACATATATGTGTATACATATACATATATGTATATATATACATGTATATACATATATGTGTATACATATACATGTACATACATATACATATACATATATGTATGTATATGTATATGTATGTACATGTATATGTATACACATATATGTATATACATGTATATATACATACATATACATATATATGTATATGTACATATATATACATGTACATATATATACATATACATAAATATATATATACATATACATATATGTATATACATGTATATATATATATATGTACACACACACACACACACACACACACACACATATATGTATGTGTATATGTGTGTGTGTGTGTATACAATTATGTGTATATATATGTATATATATGTATATATGTATATATGTATGTATGTATGTATGTATATATGTATGTATGTATATATGTATGTATGTATATATACCGAAACTAAACATCAAACAAAATATAAAAACATACTAAATACTCCAAACTTGGAATTAATAGCAGTCGGGGCATATTTTATTTATTGCGCAGTCAATGAGATCGGCGAGGTTTCATTGCTCACGAAGTGTGGAAACGACCTCCCCACAACATGTGGTGCAAGCTTCCCATAGTCATGGAAAATCCTTTCCCCATGGCTATAGGTAGAGGCTCCCCATGGAAATTCAGATGATGAAATCTAATAATTAATCCCCTTTGTTTACCAGTTATTATAAGAAATACATAACAAGATTAAAATATCTAAGCCAGTTATACTTCAAATTTTAACCATAATTTAAGAACAATCATCACTATATATGATCTGATATCACGAACTTATAACACCATTAACCAATTTTCAATCACTAACCAGATATTACAAAAGTTAAACTACCCACGTCTATACTTAAAACAAACTCCATTATTAAATATACCATTTATCCATCACATGAACATAAATATACATACACATCTATCTTTCTATCTATCTATCTATCTATCTATCTATCTATCTATATGTATATGTATATATGTATATATATACATATATATAAATATATATACATATACATATAGATATATACATATACATATACATATACATATATATGTATATGTATATGTATATACATATATACATATGTATATATATGTATGTCTATGTATATGTATATATCTACATGTATATGTATATATATACATATACATGTAGATATATACATATACATGTAGATATATACATATATGTATGTATATATGTATATATGTATACATATGTATATGTATATACATATATAAATAGCAATCGGGGCACATTTTATTTATTGCGCAGTGAATGAGATCGGCAGAGGTTCATTGCCCATGAAGTCTCGAAAACGACCTCCCCACAATGTGTGGTGCAGGCTTCCCACAGCCGTGGAAAATCCTTTCCCCTTTGTTGTGGGTAGAGGCTCCCCACAGTTCGTGGATCGAGCCTCCCCACATTGTGGGGCTCCCACCAAACTAATAAAAAAACATAAAATTTAAAAAAATAAAAATACAAAATTAACAATTTAAAAAAAAAAAATTCTAAACAAAATTTAACAATCAAAGACTAGTAAACCAATTTTTCATGCCAAAATTTTATTAACCAAAACCACATATTCATCAAATTATTCTTATTCACTAGAAGACTTATATATATATATATATATATATATATATATATATATATATATATATATATATATATATATATATATATATATAATTTGTTCATAGGCAATAATAAGTAAAAACTATAAATCTGGCATTTGACCATCACATAATAGTTTTCCCAAATCCATCATGAGATCATAAAATTTCCTATAAAGAATATGAAGAAGTTGAGAAAATACAACTTTAGAGATCCCAAGAACAACTGTTAGCAAAATACCTATCACAAGAGAAGATTGGAGGCAAAAACACAATAATGGCTCAAAAGATGAATATTATCATTCAGAGAGGGAATCAATTAATGAAAAATTACAATACAATCCTTATAAAAGGATAATAGCAACACTAAAGGTGTGCAACCCTAAAGAAACCCTAAAGGGATAATGTGTATTTAATAATTAAAATAATTATTAAATACCTACAATATTATTAAATGCCTAAGTTTACCTTAAGCACGAAGTATAATAGACTAATAATTAAATAAATAATTATTAGGTAATACAAGATAACTCTAACAGTCCCCCTTAAGATGAACTTAGGGAGTAGCTAAAAAACTAAATGCATGAAGAAAATAATGCAACTACATGATGAAGGAAAAAAATTTGGGTCCCGACAACAAAGCTTGATGAGGTACCCAATCACAACCAAATCTCTATGAATAAGAGAAATACAGAAAACCACATTGGAAAAAACTTGTACTCCAAAAAGAGATGGAAAAAGAAAGTGAAGGGTTGAAGAAGCCTCCAAACAAGAATGTTCCAACAAGATAGGAACAAGAGAATAGCAGAAGAATCATTGAAGCATGAACAACCTGCAAACACTGTTGAAGAATAACTATCAATCTAAAGAACCTCCACTGAAATAGAAGATGATCAGGTAGAAAATATTGTAATCTACATGAGTTCCCTCAAATAACACTACTCGAATCAGATGGCAAACAAAGTCAAACAACTGAACTTGAAGATACAGATGGCATAAAACACCAAAGCTTGAAGAGGTAATCCAACGAACCAATGAAGCATTAGAACAACAGGAGAAACCCCTCATAATACTAACAAGGGAGAGGGATAGGTACACTAAAAAGAATGGCTAAAAAGAACTGCATGACGAAGAACTAGGAACATCGAAGGTGCGGAGAAAAGTACATAGTGTCGTGGAAGGAACACTCACTTGACACACATCATGAGGCTAATGTTGTGGAAGGAACACTCATGTGAAAAAGGTAGATGGCAAAAAAAGGCAAACATCAACCCCCCATGGCACTTTATAATGTAGTGCATGTACAATAAAGTACAAGATGTGCAAGATCCCAAGTTTACAATGCATAGTGTCACATTATCTCAGTGTGTTTGCAGAAAAAGAAATGCTTACAAAATTATGTATACAAAGATTAGAAGAGACATAAGGCTGAAAATACATAAAGAACATCCAAAGACGAGACATCCTACTCAAAGAAAAAGATCATAGGACCTGAAACATCCAATGTATTCACCAAAGTGCTAAAAAGTAAAAAACTGAATAAAATGTACCTCGAGCAGAATCTAGAAAGAAAACTCATATGACTAGAAATTTCATAGAACAAGCTTTCCAACGATATAAAGTTTTCAAAAAATGGAGTTCGGATGCTCAAGTTATGTCTCCCAGAGTGCAAATAGGAACTTCTAGCTTTGATAGCAAAAAACACCATCAAAAAAGAAAAATCAAAAGATCAAACCTCCAGATCTGAGGAGAGCTTGAAAAGATCTTTGCGAAGATATAAAGTTTTCAAAAAAGTGCCTTCGTATGACCAAAAGAAAAAAATCCCTCTTTTATGGCATAAATAGTGTTAAAAAAAATAATTTTTTTGATGAAAATTTTTTGATGCATTTGCAGGTACAGTCGTATGGATTTTTGTTCCTCGTAAAGAGTGCCAATGAAATAATCATGACCCAGATGCCCTTGTCATCAAAATAGGTCAAATTATATATCAAAATCACTAGAAATGCCCTTCGGATGCCAACGGTGACGTCTTTTCTGGCCCAAACTACTCTAAAAAAATTTAATGATTTTCTGATGAATTTCTCGAAATTCATGCCAAAAAAGGCAAAACCAAAAAAAATTGTCTAGAACCCAAATTTGACAAATTTTATATAAAAATGGCGGGTTTTTGGGCATGCTGAGCTCAACGGTGAGGTCTATTTGAGCCCAAAATGATCGGAAAAAAAAATAGCTACCCCTGATCCAATAAAAAAGCTCTAAAAAAACTAAAACCCTAACCTCCAAAAATCTTTTGAAAAATCAGGAACAAGCAGTAGCAGATGTAGGCTTTGATACCATGAAGAAGTTGAGAAAATACAACTTCAGAGACCCCAAGAACACCTGTTAGCAAAATACCTATCACAAGAGAAGATTGGAGGCAAAAACACAATAATGGCTCTGAAGAAGAAGATTATCATTCAGAGAGGGAATCAATTAATAAAAAAGTACAATACAATCCTTATAAAAGGATAATAACAACCCTAAAGGTGTGCAACCCTAAAGAAAACCTAAAGGGATAATGTGTATTTAATAATTAGAATAATTATTAAATACCTACAATAATATTAAATGCCTAAGTTTACCTTAAGCGTACAGTATAATAGACTAATAATTAAATAAATAATTATTATCTAATACAAGATAACCCACAAATCCAAAACAAATTACAGGCAGAGAAGGATTTCCCTAGAGATTTTCCAAATAGTGAACCACCTAGAAAACCCATAAAATCTAGAATGAATCTTTCTCTCAATAGGAGATTGACAACCAAAATAAATTAAGACAACATGACATATTAACATATAAAAAGAAGATTTATTTTCAAAACACTCACAAGGATTTAAAAATTCCTACCTTTAATCACTTTCCTGGCAATAATCTTACAGGCGAGAGCTTCAAATTTTCTAGTACCGTCAACACACAGGTAATCCCAAAAAAACTAGATCCAACCTGCAAAGTTAATCTCCAAAACCCTTTGCAAAATTTCTTCCCAAGAACCTTCTTCCCAAAAATCTTGCCCGAAAAGAAAACAACAAGAGCCCCCCCAAAAAAATATCACAGGAAAAAGAAATTTCCCAAATCACTCACGCAGTCACAAAAACTTCGAAAGGCAACTTTCCAATGAAAGGTAATTTAAAACCCTTAATAATAAATTCACATGGAGTTAAAATAATAATATTTATTAATTAATAAAATAATATTCTAAGATCAATAAATCAAGCTTTTATTAATTTTTAAAAAAAAAAAAAAAAACTTGTTCATTCATTAATTTAATACAACTAAGGTATTAATTTATTAACAAAAGATTAATATTAATTCATTATTCCAACTAACTTATTAATTTAATCCCTTAATAACTTTTAAATGTGTAACCATAAACATTAGTAATTAATTTATTAATAGAGAAAAATAATTAATTAAATTGACTTCTTTAAAACCATCATTTAAAGAAAATTTATTCATTATTCCAACTAACTTATTAATTTAATCCCTTGATAACTTTTAAATGTGTAACCATAAAAAATTAGTAATTAATTTATTAAAAGGGAAAAATAATTAATTAAATTGGCTTCTTTAAAACCATCATTTAAAGAAAATTTAATAATAAAAAATTAACCCAACACAAAAAATATAAGCCAACTAACACACACATGACATTACCATAGAAAACAATAATATAAAGTTCACAAGCCAACCACTCATACTCAATTATCCATGTTCTTATCTACATTGATTAGTATCGAATATATCTAATGATACCATTATGGGAATAATATAATATCACCATACCTCCTTATTTGTAGCCGATCTAGAGGGGTATTACACTTAGACCCTTTTTTCCAATGTGGCCAAGTCTCTGGTGCCATAACATAGTCTTCTCTATAGGTAACTTTGCTTCAAAAGAAAGACCACCCTTAGGTACCCAAAAGCCAAGTCCATCTCCTGAAGGTAAAACCCTCAAGTCTTTTGATGAAGTATCCACAATTTTTTTTTTTACAGAAGTACTATTGGGCAAAAGAATGAAGTTGTGTTGTACTCGGGGCTAACTGGGGGTAGTCCAACCGAACTACCACCCTACTACATGGCACCTCGTGTTGCTGGCATGGCAGCTAAATGGTGTCAAGAGTTCGGTCAAATTGAGTTCAGCCTATGTGACAAGTTATGTGGCAGCCAAATCACTTATTTTGTCTGTATTTTTTAAATTTTCCACTTCTACTAAATTTTTCTTTGGACAGAATATTTTTTTACATCAAAAAAAATACCCTTTTGTAGAGATCGAAATCACAAATCTAGACATAATTTTTTTCGTATTTTGATTAATTTTAATAATTTTTATTAATTAAACATTGTGAGTAGGTTTTTTAAGTTAAAAAAGAAGCTGATTAGAAATTGAAAAAAAATACTAAATGATATTAAAAAATGTAAAAATATATTTTTCACTAGATGAGAGAATCTTCTCCAAAAAGGTATAATTTTTTTTTGATAATCATAAATTTAGTAGAGAAAAGATGATGCCGAATGAAAACTACCAAATTCAACTATTGTGGGCTTTAGAATATAATTACGAAAAAAATATACATCAAATTTTTTATTTTTTTTAAACACTACAAATATATGTCCTCTATTTGCAAAATTAAATTCAGCAAAAAAAAGTTCATTTTCATTTCGTTTGGTGACGTAAACTAGAACCCCTGATTTTTGACATTTTTCAGCAATAAAAAAATTGTCTTTGAATATATAAAACAAATTAAAAAAATAGTAGACATAAATTTTATTAATATTTCTATATTTGATCAGTTTACATCATTTTGAAATTCAGTTTAGAAATGTCATCTTTATGTGCTCGAAGTTAAACAATTTTAGTTGTGTTGGCCACTTCTTTTATAAAAGTGTGACACAACATTGTGCTTTTACTCTATTATACTCAACAGTGTATGCCTCTAGTTTATACTATTAGGATTCCCAAAGATACTGAGAGGGGGGCATGAGTCAGTATCTAACCGGTATATCAAATTACTTGATTTAAAACATGAAAAGCATATTAAAACTGTATATCGATAAACCAGAAATAATGCAGTAAATAAGAACAATAACAACAACATGAGAAGCACACCATAACATAGTATTTTAACGAGGAAACCCGGTGTGGGAAAAACCTCGGTGGGATTTGTGACCCACAATATTCGCTTACTGGCCAATAAGGGAATATTACTCTTACAATAGGGGCCTGCACATGCAAGAAGGCCAAGTGCCTAGAGCTCACTGCTCAATTACAAAAGAAGTCACACTGACTTACAAAAATGGATTATACTAATCCAATGTCTTGTATTGCTTCAGATTAGCATCTGCTATCCTAGATTAAGTACCAGTTTAAGCTCTGCTACAACATAAACCCTTAACCAATAATTCGCATATTAGGTCTGCTATTACTTTTCCATACTTCGCATCTTATCTCTTCTACAAAAATGATCTACAATGATCTCATACATATATGAGTCATATTACAATCCTCCATGTCGGCTTACAAAAGATTTTACAATTAATTACAAAATACATTAATACGAAATTGTTGTCAGCCAAGATGCTGGTATTCTTCCTTTTCGTTGCTGGTCTTCTGTGTGCCAGTGTAGAGTCTACTGGTATCATATAATTGCAAGGGTGTCATCAATGATAATACCTTCAATAACCTACAATTTCTCATTGGAGTGTGCATTTTCCAACAATCTCCCCCTTTGGCATTGATGGCAACACTCATGAGAAAAATTCAAGAATGCATCTAAAAACTTTGAAGTCCAAAAATATTTTGCCAAAAAACTGTGTTATCAAAAATGTATGCCAAAAAATGTATGCTCCCCCTGAGCAGATAATCTCTACTTCCTTCTGGCCATTTTTCTCATCACACTACTCCCCCTTTGACATCAATGACAAAGGATGTCATTCACTGTCAATGGAGTCCTTCCTGGATTCTTGTAACCGGTGGGTTACAATCTAAAAGATTTCTATCAAAATCAAATTTATACCATTACTGAATGTTTTGTTGTCTTTTATTGTCTCTTGTGTTCTCTGCACTGTACCGGTGACTATGTGCATTTTCTCTTCCGGTGTCTTTAGTCCAAAAACCAGAGCCTCAGATATTTCTTTTCTCAAAGAAATGAGGTATTCTAGTCTTTGACCAAGTCTGCATTTCAAGTCCTTTGCTTTATCCTTTATTCTCTGTTTGTCATTCTCTAACTTCTTGATTTTCTCTTCTAGCTCTGCAATCTTCTTTTCTATCTCCAAAAATGAATCTGATGATCCTATGAAATTGTCAGCAATATTGTTAATCTTATCTTGTGCTTTGTTGATTTCCTTGTCAAGGTCTTCTGTTAAGACATTTGTTTTACAAGTGTCCTTGTACAGTTTCTTGAAGTCAAAAATTATTTCTCCAAGTTTCGGTAATAGGGTATCCATTTTCTCCTTGTTCTTCTTCACAATATCCTCAAAGAATTTCTCTTTTTCTTTAATCATTTTCTCTTTAAATGTATGTCCTCATTTATTTGATCAACAACTAATATGTTGTTGGTGATGAACTTAGACAATGTGTCTAGTTGACCTAAAGAATCCTTATTATAAACAATGCACTTTGGTGCTTTAAATTTAAGAATTGGAATTGTATCACCAATAGCCTTATAGGCTTGTGCATTACATTATGTGATCTTCTTTATTGAATCCAACAAGAACTCTGTTACATTTGTAGGTCTGAATTCTACCATAGATGTACCAGATGTTTGTCCAATAGTCTTCACAATAGCCATGCTACCGGTTGTGGTAATTACCTTGTTTGATTCAACCTCTGGTAGGTCAGTCTGTGTTTGCATTTCAATAAGTAAGGGTTTGGGTCGGTGGCACTGTCTCTGTCTGAACATGTGCTTCAACCTGTACCTGTTTCAGTTTCTTTATATGTGTCTTAGAAGGTTTCTCTAAGCTTTCAACTGTCAATTTCTTAGATGTAGTCTCAGTTTGTACCTCTGAACTCTCTTTAGCCAGTTCTTCTGATGGTTTTTCAGTTGTATCTACCGATTTCTCAGTGGTATCCATTGACGGTTGCTCTGTAAGTGTAGGTTTTTCAATGCTTATCTCAACTTCTGTAGCTAGTGACTAGTAGTCACAATTTTCTCCTTATCTTTTGTGGTTTCTCTATCAACCACAATATTTACTTCCTATGTGTCTACATTTACAGTATACAAAATTTCAAACTCAGGATTTGTATCCTCTAGTGGAGTCTCTATACCCTCTATGGTCGGTTGACTGTTAGTAGTATCTACTGGTGGAGTATCTGAAAGAGGTGGGGGCACATTATCAATTATTTTAAGGCTTGGAGGACCACCTACCTTACCTTTCCCCTTATCTCTCTCCTTTTGATATACTTTAATAGTCTTTGGTCTGAGTAATTCTTCCAGTTTTTCTTTTTCCACAAAGAATATATCACATGCATCTGTTGTTTCCTCAGAGACTTCCTTTACTCTACCTGCCATTAGTACTACATGTCGGTGAGCAGTGGAGAATACTATCTGGTTTTCTTCACTGATCAGTTTATCTATTTCATCAGTTGAGTTGACTAGATGTACTACAAGTAATTTTTCAATCTTAATTTTCTTGTTCAACTCAACGATGGTTAACCTTCTAGCTTCAAGTCTCCTATACAGATCATTTGGAATTTCATCAACATATTCCATCAAAAATTTCTTGTATACATCTAAGTGTAAAATTACACTGTTCTTTATGCTTTCCTTGCCATCTATAGATAGTGTGGTGTATAATTTGTTGATGTTCTTCAACTTACCATCCTCTATAATTTCACTAAGAAGTTTGTCTATTGGAGAGATATCTTGTTTTACCTTCTTTTTAGGGGTCATTTTCTTTGCAGGAGGCCTTACTGCCTGTTGTTTTGTCTGGTTCTTTTTGGTGTAGGAGAGGGTGCCGGTGTGGGTTTTCTTTTCCTTTCTACCCTTTTAAATACTATCAGTATATCACTCTCAGAAGAAGTTCCAACCAATGAAAGATGAGTTTCCGGTTGAGGTGCTTCCAACTCACTTTCACTTATACCAGTTTGTCTCAAAACATCTTCCTTGATTGCTTTAGCCTGTCGGGTTCCTTTCCTTACGGTTGCTTCAACTTTCTTAATCATTTTCCTTGATTGAATTCCACTTTCTATTGTTTTAGCATTTCCAAAACTTTCCTCAATAGGTTCCTTGGGTTCTTCAAGGAGGGCTTTTGCATAAGTTTCAATGATGTTGTCATCTATTTCATATCCCATTTCAGTTACCCAGATAGTTGTAGGGACAACTGCCTCCATCCAGATTTCATCTTTCTTGATTACAAAACAAATTTCCTTTTGATATTTATCCACAATAGCTTGTGACAGTCTTACTCTAGTTTTCATTCGAGCCTTCAATGCTTGAAAATGCTCATTTAGGTTTTTCTCTCGGTTTTCTCCCATATTGTTCAATAGATCCAACAGTTGTTTTCCTACCGGAATGTCAAAACCAAATTCTCTTGCACCAATACCGGGTACTTATTTTGTTATGTACAGCATCAGACAAACAAGCAAATTTCCAAATCTGAATGTTCCTTTCTTATCTCTTTTAATCTTTCCAAGATTGTCTATCAACTCATCTTTGAGCCATTCACATACATCTATCAGGTTGCATTATCATTAACCATATCATAGGCACTTTTGATACATAGGCTAGAAAGTGAGTTCAACCTATTTGCATGTGTAGCCTTATAACCTAAGATCATACTAATAAATCTAACATTTATGTCTTTTACATCGTTTACCCTTAGAGACCTTTTGTCGAATGTTGCACCGGTTAAATCCATCACTGTGTCATTTGAGACTCTCTTCATTTTGTTAGGTCTATTACCGGTGGAAGGTAACCCTATTACAGCTTTTACCACTTCTTTTGTGATTTTATGAATTGAATCTAACCAGAAAAATTCACCATGTACTCTTCTTAACACGATCCTTATGATATCCTTGGGAAAATCCGGGACACTAAGGATTTCAGTCAAACCTACGGTTTCCACTATTTTATGTTTCGGCTTGACATTTCTAGACTCATCACAAATCACAGTCCTATACATATTCTTAATCTCATCATCACCTAATTCCTCAATATGACAATGTATATACATCCTAGGGTCTTCAGCATATACTACTCCCTTAGGAATTTGAGAAAATGCACCTATGCTATCATCTTTCTTTGCAATTTTGGGAACCAGTTGGAATACAGGTCTAGGGTGCTTAACAAACTCAACAATAGTAGGGTTTGCAATAAATTCAGGAGTGGATGAAGATGCCATATCTATAAATACCTCAATCTACCTTAAGGATGAATTCTTTGATGGATTGCTTCACTTCTTCACTAAGAATACCTTCGCTCAGGAATTTTTCGCACTCTCAAAGATTTGAATGTTTGGTGAATGAAAAAGGAGCCAAAACTCTTGCTTTATAATGTTATTTTCTCCAACTACCACATTTAATGCTCACCGGTTAAGTCACAACTTAACTCATCTGCCGGTATAGAAGTAATTTCAACTTCTCACCATCAACCGAGGGAATAATAGCATGTTTTTCATTTTGTTGCTAAACCCCCAAAGGATTTTCCTTTAGTTAGATGAAGAGTCTCCTGTCAGTGGAGTGTTACTCTGTTCTACCAGTGGAGGATCCATCAACATTCTGATCTGACTTTCTAATCCATTGTTTTAAGAATTCTTGCTTTACC
Organism: Cryptomeria japonica; assembly: GCF_030272615.1. Lineage (NCBI taxonomy): Eukaryota > Viridiplantae > Streptophyta > Pinopsida > Cupressales > Cupressaceae > Cryptomeria > Cryptomeria japonica. The sequence continues at coordinate 194,844,046 of NC_081413.1, read as the reverse complement.
TCTTCAACCTTTTCTTTACCTTTCAAACTAGGACCTTTGGTATTTGTCGGTGGGGACTTGCTTCTACAAAATTTTGCAATATGTCCAATTTTGTTACAAGCATAACAAGTCACATTGTTCTTCTGAATATCTTTCCCATAACCTATGTCAGTATGTTTTCTGCATTGATTAGATAAGTGTCCAAATCTTCCACAAATATAACATGTTACATTCATTCTGCAATTTTCTGAATTATGACCAACCTTGTTGCATTTAGAACATTGACCGGTGGGTGTATTAGTGTTCTAATAATTTCTAGATCTATACTAATTTTCTCTATGACCATACTTGCTATAGTTAAAGCATTTTCCACTGAATTTGTAAGCATTAGGTTGTCTTACCAGTTTGTTATGATCACGATTATTTGCAGTACTGGAGCTTTCACCAACTTCAAAGCCAAGTCTGTTTGTATCACCATTACGTTTCTGATTCTTCAACATGTCACCAAGTTCTTCTAAACTTTTCTTGAATTTCTCCTTGTGTTGATTTGCAGTAGTCGGTTCATTCTCCAAGATTCCTTTCTGTCTTATGAGTTCAGTTCTGTCATTTTGTGCATGTATCATATCTGTCTTCAACATATCATTTTTCATGATTAAGTCTTGTGTTTTCATTTCCAGCATCAATTAATCTTCTAACCAAGTCTTCTTCATTCTTCTTTCTATCTTCAATTTCTTTACAAAACCTCATAGTCATGTCTTGCATCTCATTCTTTGTTGTACTGATTTCTTGTCTTATCTTGTTTACCAAATCATTTAGAGTTTCCTTTTCATCTTCATCATTCTGCATCTTTTCACAAAGTTCTCTCCTCTTGTTCCTTGCAATAGTAAAATTCTCTTGAAGTTCTTGAATAATATCCTGAGAAGCCTTCAGATCATCTTCAAGTTTGATATTCTTCACCTTTTCTGCATCATAGTTTGAAAGAGTTGTTTCCAATTGCTTTCTCAAGTTTTCCATCTCTACCGATGTCAAGATCTTCCTCAAGTTGTTAGGATTTTGAAAATAGAGGACCAGGCTCTGATACCAATTGTTAGGATTCCCAAAGATACTGAGAGGGGGGGTGAATCAGTATCTAACCGGTATATCAAATTACTTGATTTAAAACATGAAAAGCATATTAAAACTGTGTACCGATAAACCAGAAATAATGCAGTAAATAAGAACAATAACAACAACATCAGAAGCACACCATAACACAATATTTTAATGAGAAAACCCGGTGTGGTAAAAACCTCGGTGGGATTTGTGACCCACAATATTCACTTACTGGCCAATAAGGGAATATTACTCTTACAATAGGGGCCTGCACATGCAGGAAGGCCAAGTGCCTAGAACTCACTGCTCAATTACAAAAGAAGTCACACTGACTTACAAAAATGGATTATACTAATAAAATGTCTTGTAATGCTTCAGATTAGCATCTGCTATGCCAGATTCAGTAACGGTTTAAGCTCTGCTACAACATAAACCCTTAACCAATAATTCGCAAATTAGGTCTGCTATTACTTTTCCATACTTTGCATCCTATCTCTTTTACAAAAATGATCTACAATGATCTCATATATATATATGAGTCATATTACAATCCTCCATGTCAGCTTACAAAAGATTTTACAATTAATTACAAAATACATTAATACCAAATTGTTGTCGGCCAAGATGTCGGTATTCTTCCTTTTCGTTGTCAGTGTTCTATGTGCCGATGTAGATTCTGTCGGTATCATATGATTGCAAGGTTGCCATCAATGACAATACCTTTAATCACCTATAATTTCTCATTGGAGTGTGCATTTTCCAATATATACAAAGTGTCAAACCTAACACCTCTTGCAATAACCATATCACTCTTAATCATCTTACATCTTGCATCAGAAAAGACTACCTACACACCTGCATCTATTAGTTTTCTCATAAATAGTAAATTTCATTTTAATCTAGGGATATACAACACACCGCTAATCTTTTTTATTCTACCATCAACAAACCTGATTCTAACTTTACCTCAACCAACAATGTCTAAATGTGAATCATCAACCAAGTACACCTTACCTCCATTAAATTCTTCAATTCAAAAAACTAATATTTATTGGAAGTCATATGAAAAGATGCACCTAAGTCAATTAACCTTGCATCATTACCTGCATGAGTAGCCAAAGTTACAATGAATGCATCACCATCTTCCTTCTTGGACTTAGAATCAGAATCAAACATCTTTTTCTTCTTCTTTTCTTGTTTGCAGTTCTTAAGGATTTGACCTAGTTTACCGCAATTCCAACATATAACTTTGGACTTTCCACAAGATTTGGATCTCCCTTTGGATTTGGACATTGAACTTCTCATTCTTCTTGCCCTTTTCCTTAGGTCTTCCATGAACAATTAGGTCTTCCTTCAAACTAATGGATGCCTTCCTCTGCATATCTTCACCAAATAGAGCACCCACCACATCTTCAAACTTCAAAATAGAAAAAGTACTATCGATTGACATAACAAGAAAATCCCATTAATCAGGCAAACAACAAAGCAAGATCTGGAATTTCTCCTCTTCGTCCATCCTAACACCAACAGATACCAATTGAGCCACCAACATATTAAATGCTTCTAGTTGAACTTTAATTCATCCACCCTCTTCCATCTTCAAGGAATGTTATGTCTTCCTCAAGAAAATCTGATTTAATAAGGATTTCATTTGATACATATCACCAAGCTTAGTCCATAACCACTTTGCAATATTCTCTTCGTGGATATTGATTAGAAAAATCTACTAGGCATAATCTGATTAGACCCTTGGCCTTTCGGTCCATGACATCATACTGAGCAGCAGTAGTAGGATTTGTAGGTCTTGAGACGTTTTCATCAACAACATCCCATAGATCTCGATCTATTAGTAGATCTTTCATCTTTAGCTTCCACATCTCAAAATTACTACCATTAAATTTCTCTGCCTCTATTCTCTCTGACAAACTTTCCATCTGAAAAGTCCTGCAACAAGAGCAAATAGTGTCTTCTGCACAAGGTCCCACTCAAATCTGGATTAGTTAAAAAAACCCAACAACCCACAACTGAAACCAAAGGTGATCAGGCTCTGATACCACTCCTAAGGAAATTAAGTAGCGGAACAACTTTGTACACTAACCTTGAGAGGAGGATAATGAAAATTTTTTTACAAATTGTTACAACTGTTACAAAAACATAACAAAAATAGGCACAATAGCATTCATACCACAACATAGAAACACAATAATTTACATAGGGAAAACCCTTTTCGGAGTAAAACTCCACACTCCAAATGCAGCTCAATGTATTATTCAACAATCAACAACAGACTATAATATACTTGCAGAGCAAGCTCTTCATAGGAGTACCACTAATCAGATATTAGAAGGTACCTCAATAGCCATATGACTCTTACATACAACCTCTATCTCACACACCTCATATATAGGAGATACAATACAAGAAACCATCAAACGGTATTGCAAAACCATGGGCTAAAACCACCCAATATAATAGAGTTGACCTTATCTCTATTATAGATGATCTATGATGTGTCAAAACACACATCAACGCGTGTCCCTGTACCTTTTACGGCTCATTTACTTGACTGATGCATTTTATATTTTCTATTTTAGGATTACGAGCTTTTGGAGGCCATAACTTGTGAACCATGTTTCTGGTTGATGAACCATTTGAAGCACCGGAAAGCTCGTTAAGTGCTCGATCACCTCAAAAACCTTACTCCATTTCTTCCCACTTTTTAAGAAATTTTGAAGCCTCTAAAGTCCTCAAAATTCAATTTAAACCTTTTGTTGCACCCCTCCAAAATGGAAACTTTAATATCTTCTAAACTATTTGTGATCTTGCGACATAAATTTATCGGAATGCTTATCTAGCAAACCAGAAGCTTCGGGGAGAATTTCGCACCATTTTGTTCTCAAACAAAAACTTACTATAAATAGTAAATCATGTAAATACAAGGTTGAGACACCATTTTTCCCAACACACTATTGCCCCCTATATCTCTCCCTATTTCTATCCATATCTCTCTCTTTCCCTATTGCAAGCATTACATTATCTTGTTGGTAATGGAGCTTGATTATCTTCTTAATTTAGATCTTTTGGTTGTTCTTGGATCTTGGTCTGTCAACTAACCTAAGTTATACTACCTAAATATATGCAAAAATACCAAAATTTCCCTAATTGGCCTTTGATACCTTTTTGGAGTACCCATTGCACACCAAGGTTCAATTGCTAGTAAGTACCAAGTTAAACATGGAAGCTAATAAGTTGGCTGATTGTTTGGCCAATAAAGGGTGTATTTTTCTTGAGGGTGATCATGTTTTTAGTAGAGAAGAGTTTGAACATGATCATGAGATCACAACCATTGCAATAAGTGATGTAAGGTTGTATTTAAATCCTCACCAATGTGAAAGATTATAGTTCTCCTTTTAGGCATGAGGGTGATTGTCACAAGGTCCTTCTAAATCTTGTCCCTACCTGTGTGAATTTGCATCAAGGAGGATCTCTTTCCACTGGTGATACATTCAGTTTCATGTGATTTGTGGAGATTTTCCTAGTTATATATTGGGAATTCGAGTGGTAATCATTTGTATTGGGTTTTCTCTGGGTTAATATTTGTGGCTTTTGTTTTCTCCTAGAGATGATTTTTAGACCAGTATTCTTGTGGAGGAAAGACAATGCTTTTTTACTGTGGAAGTGGTTGTTTACAAAAAAGGGTGTAGCAAAGGAAACATGGATTATATGCCCCTGATCATGAGGATTTTAATTTCCTTTAATAGATGGAAATTTCCATCTTTGGGCCCATATAAAGAAGATCACCTCAAGTACATCTTTAAGTGGGACTATTCAAAGATTCACCATATAATTGCTATTGTTACTAGGGAAGAACTTCTAAATGTGAATTCCCCTCGCAATCTCTATCCTTCCCAGTAGGTGTCTTATTTTTGTTCAAATTCCTTTGATATATTGCATAGTTTTGGGTCTTTGTTGCAAATTGGTATGCAATTTATCGAAGAATATTTCATCTCATGCAAAGATTTGGAAAGGGTGGTTAGGAGACTATTTCTCTGCTTTGATCTATGCTATTCATTGTTTGCTTTTGTATATATCCTACTCACACAAACTAAGTTGCATCCTACAGAGGAGGTGTGATAGTGATGGAAGATATATTCAATGAGATGCAAGTTTATATATGGGTTTTTGTAGGGACTAAGGGTTCCAAGGAGGGATAAGGAGGAAATTGGACAATTTCTTCCAATCTATGATGGTTTTGTTACTCTGTTTTTAGTATTGGGGCCTTATCAATGTATACTTCGACATCCCTTCTGTTTCTTGTTGTCAAGATTTTGATAGGTGGTTTTTTGAAACACCTTGGTTGTCCATGTTAAAAAAATTAATGTTCTCAGAAATGGATGTATAGTCTTTGGTCTAGACTTGCTTTTGTGGGGACTTTGCTCCTTTGGCAAATGTATTTATTTCAATTATGTATTTGTTTCGTTTATATAATATATATTTGAAGCTTTATGTCTTTTATTGAAAAATAAGTAATAATTAAATGATTAAATTCTAATGGACAGTTTCAACACAAATGAAGGTTCTTATTTGTTGACCACATCTAGGGCAATAAATATCACCAAAAAATTTCAGAAGAGTATTTTGATTTTGATTCGAAGATATGATTGTCTAAGAAAATAAATTAAGATTACTATCAACATGTAATTATATTTTATTTGCATTAAATTTAAAAAATATATATTAATTAAGATTAAAGTAAATCTTCATGTTATAATTAATTAATCATTATTTATAACCAAATCAAATATTAAAATTAAATAAATAAAATGGAAAGTAAATCTTAATGCTCACAAATATTGTTAACCAGAAATGGAAGAATCAAATACTATAAATGGTAACTTTCAATATAAATATAACATAAAATTGAGAAGAATATTCTAATTTTGATCTATACTCATCAACATCCAAAATCTTTTGTTATTTAGAGACACGTAGATTTCATCAATCATCATCCTCATCAATTGACATTCAATACTTAATCAGAAAACTAAACAATATTTCCATCTAATATGCTTTCTATTTGATATTACCTAATCTAACCTAATAATAAAAACTCGTGGCTTTCTATTTTATGTGCCATCATGTCTTCTGGCATCACAGAAGAAAGACGTAAACTTGATGAATATTGATTAGGATGGGTACATTTCAATTCTCACAGCTATGATAACAGAAGCAAACCAATTGATCCAAATCACATTCCCCATAGTCTTGATGATCTTCACCCATACACTTATCGTTGCACTCTCCATTCCTAAATCTGAAGCATGGCCCGTGAAATGCACCGCTGTAGCTTTTACAATACTCATCACCCATGGCCACTGATCATATTACAAACGAGTAACTAGTTCAGTTTTTTTTCTTAAAATTTTCCACGGCAACCAATTGATATATTTCTAACCGTACGTATAAACAAATGAATCTAATATTCAATACAGTAGAGAAGAAGAATAAATATTACCAAAAGCTGTGAGCAATAAGAACATCATCACAAACACATATACGCCCTTCGCCATGTTACAAAGTAGAGATCTCCAAATGAATTACTACTTCTCAACAGGTAACATCGACGTCTGATTCAATCAAAGTAGTTTTTTATAGTGATCTACTTTGTGCGTTCCGCACATTTTAATGTATTTATTTGTTGTTATTGTTACTATTGCTGCCTGCGATTTTGTTCGTTTATTTGTTGTTACTGTGGCTGCTTGCATTAAGGCTTTATCGTTAAGATTTAAAGATTGTTTTACAAATGACAAACTCAATGCAAATTTCGATGTAATATAATATGATTTGAAGCGTTACCACTCAAATGTCGTTTACAATTAATGTTTATTCGATCGCCGTATATCCATTGTAGCCAGCCTTAAACAGCACACATTAAGCCTTGACTGCTTCGGTGTGCTGTGGGCCCATTCCTTCCTTCAACCTTCATTCCTGTCCCTTTTTGGAAACAATCGCGGTCAACATTTCCGTTGCTGTTGTGGGCCCGCGTCTATTCTGGTTTCAAAATTCTATTCTGGTTTCAAAATGGCAGTACAGATCGTGCATCATTTTATACTGTCGATCTTGTAATAAACGGTTGCAATTGACTAACATGTCGCTATTACACTGTACAAAAAATCTGTTTTAAAGCCAAAATAGCTTACCACCTTTACAAACCCATCCCGTCCGCATTAATCCTGCCCAAAGTTTAATTTTTAAAACTCTTTTCTCCCGCCCGTAAGTTCTCCAACCGTAGTAAAACATGGGTTTATGATTGGAGTAGACGCAGCCTGTGCCCAAATGGGAGGTCTCGAACCGGGATAAATGATGGAAATGCTTTGAAAGGCATTCATGTAAAATGGCATTGTTGGCGGATACACAGAAAATGCATTTGCTTAAAATGATTTTGCCAGACTCCGCACTGTTTGCGTGACTCATATGGAGAGGCTTTTTCGAGTATTATAGTATAATTTTCAATTTTCTTTAGAAGATGAATAGTTTAAGGTCAATTATTGTCAAGAATATGCAACACAATAAAGGTTGAATAAAAGGAATGCTAATGAGGATGTTATTATAATTCTAGTGGATTTTTATTCAGTTTTTTAATATTTTTATCACATTTTATTGTGATTAGGATGTGTTACTAAAACTTTTTACGAGATAATTGAATTTAATTAATAGTTTGAATTCTTTTTTGCTACATCACTTGACATCTAATGTTGCAAGTGTGTCTTCATATTTTGTGTCTTAAGAATATGTTCTAAGAAATTAAGTATTCGCTTTACAATTTACAAAAG